>NC_034410.1:17444261-17493394 GCF_002078875.1 Numida meleagris | reverse complement strand
AGTGCCTGATATCTGTACAAGTAGATTGCCCTAATGTCAGATGGGTTCTCAGTGTCAGCAGATGGGTTCTCAAGGGAGATGCTCTGATCCTACTGCAGTAGAATATGGAAGGGAACGAAAAGAGAAGGGTAATCTGTTTTATGACTAAGCATCGCTATACTCCATCAGTGTGGTGTTTGTGGGCTATGGGTTTGTGACATACATGACTTTTGGTTGGTTTGTTCTGCTTAGACTCATCTCTTAGCACTTGGCACTGCTGTGGTTGATGGCATGCTGTGGCCCTTCCCTCTGCAAGAGTACTGTTCTGTACATCTGGATTAGGGCTAAAGGCTTTTCAAGTATTGGGATGTGCTGTGTATATTAAGAATGATTATTATGCTTTTACAGTGAATCTAAAGCTTTTCCAGAAGTTTTAAGACTTGCTCTCCTTGCTTTTAAGACTTGCTGTGGTGCACACAGGGTGATATATGTGAGTTATAAAAGTGACAGAAACTCTGCACCAAGTTGGCAATGTAAAAGTGAAGTTTAAGGAAAAAAAAAAAGGCAAACTGATTTATGAGAAACATAAAGGAGCTGTGATGTACACAGAGTTCACTTGATAATTGCAGTAGCAATGGCTGACTGACTTGCAGAACAGGAGGAACATTCATGAACTGGTTATTTCAGTTCTCCCAAATAAACCAAGGAATGGGCTTGGGAGGCAACATCAGAGGAATCTCTGTTTTGGGGGATGTTTGTACTGAAGTGAAGGGAAATGACTGACGGCAGAGTGAGCAGGGGTGGGGGAAGCCTTAAGCTGTGTATTCCCTTAAAAAGCGTGCTCTGGGGGGAGTGGGGAAGGCGTGGTAAGCTCCAGGGGACAGCAGAGTCTGAAAGCAGTTATTAAGGAACCAAACAAGTTCTGCCTCCATCCTTAGATCACTGTTCCTTGCCACCCTCACTTGCATCACCTCAAAAAAACCCCAACAAAATCGATCTAGCTTTGCCACTGGTGATGGCGTTTATATTAAGCCATTGTCTTTTAGAGTGTAGCATTTTAGAAAAACTGTTTAGGAGTGGGTAAGTTGTTTTATGAACCAGTTAGCTTAATAATTGAATTGTGCAATACCATCCAAGATGAAAGGGCAGCACATCTTTTGGATTCTCAAAGTAATTAATATGCAGATCTGTTTGGGATACTTTCTTGCAATTAACTCCTTAAAGTGAGGAACACAGTCTGGAAAAAAAATTACTGATCAAGTGATACAATTTTACTTCATGTCTGTTGCATCCTATTAGTGTTCAAGATATTTTGAGCAAGCATGTACATTTCAGAATATTTCACAGCATGTGCTGAAACAGAAATACCTGTTGAGCGAAACTTTCATAAGCAGAACTGCAGTGTGTATGCACGTTCTCCAAAATCTTAGTGCAGGATTCAGGCATGCTGTCTATGAACATTTCTTTGATATTAATAGCTAAATCATATTATTCTGACCTTTCTAGTGCCTGCAAATGAAACATATCCCCACTTCAAATATCTGCACAGCATATGCAAATGACTGCCTACTAGTCATTGCCTAGTCCTGATCAGGTCTGTAGAGCTGAAGTTAAGCTCTTAATTTCCTTTTTACCAAGCAAAAACCCACAACCAAAAAGTCCTCCAAACCAACTCTGCAATAATGGAGAAGAGATACTTGATAACATCGAACCGTGGTTGTTGATACCTATAGAGAATTATCCTGGCAATTAATATTCAGCTGAGGGGGTAGTAGGTAAGGATTAGGAAAGTAAAGAATTAGATAAGAGGAGAAATCGCAGGTCCCAGACGAAGCTGACTTTGAGGGAGTGGGTTATTGCATGTCTGGAAACCCTTTGTTCAAATGACCCAAATTTGAACCACTGCTTCTTAACACAGGTCAAGTGACACATCAGTTTCAGGAAAATTGAGCATACTTGTGGACTTTCCAACAGTTCAAAAAGTTAACTACTACATTTACCTTAGAATTGGTTCCATCTTCATTGAAAATAGTTATCAGTATAGTAATACCAAGTTGAGGAAAATTATTCTTAACGTTGTACTTTAAAGGACCTAAGCTAAATATCCTTTCTTCACTGTCACTCAGAAAGCCTGTAACATATTTCTGTTGCAGTTTGCAATAGGGCTGTATTTGCAGTTTTGAAGAGCTATATTTTGCATTCCTGCTTAAGTAGGTAAATGAAAATAACTTATTTGCTAATTAAAAAAAAAAAAGTTCTATTTTAGACAGGCTGTGCAGCGTTTTTTTATGTGAGTGGGTACTGTACAGGTACTTTGTGTGTGTTCACAACAATGTATATTTTTTATTTAGATTATTATATAGTGAGATTCATTTTACAAGGTATTATGGTTTGGCTTATTTGCTACTGGAATTTAAAATAGCAGTAACTGAACAGTATGTGAAACACCATTTGTTAATTATTGGTTTAGAAATTGTTACTTGCAGACCTTCAAATCATAATGGTTCTCGGCATTTCTTACTTCTGTTTGGGGCGTGCTCTACTTTTCAGAGTTTAGAAGCATCATCTTTGTGTGGCTTTTTAGTATACCAGGTTACAGGGGTGTGATGTAAGTGGGACAGAGGACTTCAGGAATAGCCTAAGCTAATGGGGAAAGTGCTTCAAGAATGAGTTAATTTGCCATTTACCGTAGTATTTAAACTCTTCTAAATTTGTTATTTGAAAGAGTGGCTTCTTTTATACCTTCATGTACATAGAAATATATAAAAAATAATCTTTTATATTTTCCAAAACATTAAAATTGTGTGAGCAGACATGGAGAAAACTCATATTCAGCATGTATGTATAAACATGCGGAACATATAGTTATGAAGACAAATATACATCTGAGGCCTTAATATCAGTCTTATGGCAAGTTTAACTCAAAGGTTCTCTTCAAATACTAGAAATAAATTTGACACCCTGGAACTCTTTCCAGCACTGGGCATAGGATTTCTGTGTTTGCTCTGAATTTGTTGTATCGTGAGTAGTTCTGCTGACTTAAATAGGAATACTGGATGAATAAAATTGAATATACTGGCAAGCTTGTCAAACTGTTTCTAGGATTTTGTATTGTATTACTAAAATTTTATTACTAATTACCGATGTTTTGCATAGTAAAACTAATAGCATTGTGTTAGCTATGGAAGATAAGTAATCAAGTAGGCTTCCGCTGATTGCTCTCATTTGATAGTAAGTGATCTGACAGTAATGTCACTTAACTAAGTAATTAGTAATGATAACTGACTATTCTTTGTATAAAATGAAATAAACTATTTTGATTTTTATGATGGAAATTTCAATACCGGTAGCGTTCTAGTTGTATGTATTGGTTGTTACAGGTTTTTGTGTGGCTTTACTGTTTCTTTTCTTTAATTCCTTCTCTCTTATCACAATGCTAGACGTATACAAGCACTAGCAACAACTCCATGTCAGGCTCCTTGAAGCGTCTGGAAGATACTACAGCTCGATTTACAAATGCAAATTTCCAGGAAGTTTCTACACACGTTTCAAGTGGAAAAGATTCTTCAGAGGCTAGAGGGTCAGAGAGCAAAGGGAAGAAATCTGCAGGTCACAGCTCTGGTCAGAGAGGGAGAAAGCCTGGTGCTGGAAGAAATCCAGGAACAACTGTGACTGCAGCTAGCCCTTTTCAGCAAGGTATTAATCGTTACGCAGTAATACTTCTTTTGCTTTGACATGAATTAGACAGAAATCTCACATATGTAAAAAAGATTACATATTGAAAAGTAGTTCATCCTTTATCCTCAGTAATGAGAATATTGTTTTACTTGGGAAAACGTAACTTTTTTCAGGAATAAATGTTTATTGTCATAACATGAAAAAGAAGGCTGTGCATCTTTAAAGGGCAAAGGTGATATTTTTGTTTAGGTTGTTTAGGGGATTTTCTTTCACTGATAAAACCAGAAGTTTTGTTTCTTCTGAACAGTTAATCTGGGGTAACATTTAACATGAAATTGGGTCTGTGGGTCTTTTGTAGCTCTGCTTTATAATTAGTGCATATTAGAGCAAAGCTGGACTAGTGTATAGAATGGGGTGACTGCTAAATAACTCTTCAAGTCGCACACTTTTAAAATATGCTATTTTCCTTGAAGTTAGAGATGTTGCTGTGAGTTTTGATCTAACTGTTATGTGATGAGCACTTCTGAATTTGTCTAGAACATTTTCAGTTTTTTTCACCTGAAATACTGGAGTGTTTTTTATTTGAATTTTCAAAACTTGTAAAATTTTCCTCTAGAATCTCAAGTTTAAATAAAAATCTTGCCTACTGTAAGTGGCAAAATAAAACTTCATTAAATACCTAACATTTCTTTAAAGCTACAATAAATTAAGTTGATTAAACTTACTTAAAATATAAAACACCTTTTATGATTTAAAAACTAACATAAAGCAATTGTAAGTAATGTTTAATGGACTTCTAGTGATAAAATACTAATTTTTATAGGACTTTTTTCAATACCGTATGTCATTATTTAGAGAGTATTTTCTCGGTGAGACAGTGGTCACCAGTTGAAGTTTTACAATATAATGCCCATATATGCCTTCAACCCTAAAAAATTACTGAATTTCAGTAAACTAGATGGGTGTTTGTATTTTTTAAGTGTGCTTACTTTTCTGCCTTGCATGTGCTTGCTCAGCATTGAAATGACTGCATTCCAGCTAGTACAGTAACAATGCAGTTATATTACATAAAAGGTCTTTATGGTTCTCTGACAATGTAAAGAAGTCTTAAAATACCAATTTTATACACTTTTCTCTACTTCTTTTCCTGTCCTTCTGAAAAATACCTCTTCTGTGGAACACCTCCTCAGCCAGGGTAAATTAAGTGCAATTGCTGTTCACTTGACCTATGTCAGACCCCTGATTTAGGTAGAATGGCAAAGAAGATTGCAAGCATAGTGTAAATGTGATCATGGCATGTTTTATCAGCTGCCTTCTTTTTATATACAAGTGTGTTTAAAAAAAAAAAAAAAAAACAAAACTTGCTCTGTCATGTGTTTGTTGAGGCTTCAAAACACCAGAGATATCAAAAGTGTTTTAAAATAAAAGCTGTTATTCTCCTTTCATTAATTTTTACCTTATTTGTGCCCCAAATTTAGCAATCTGAGATTCAGGTCCAGCAGAATAAGATCAGCAGTAGAAATGAGTCTTTGCTCTTCTAAGTTTTGTATTTTAAAATACCAGTCTTTTCCATTAATTTTCATCAGCTATGGAAAAAAAATAAAAATTGTACTTTTTTTTCCCTCTTTAGGAAGCTTTTTGGGCACTCCTGGGAGCATAAAGTCATCTTCTGGAAGTTCAGTTCAGTCTCCCCAGGATTTTTTGAGTTTTACAGAAACAGATCTGCGAAGTGACAGTTTCACTCATTCTCAACAGGCTTCGTCAACCAAAGATGTACATAAAGGAGAGACTGGGAGTCAAGATGGAGGTGTCAACTGTTTCACTTCCTTAATTGGTCTCCCTTCATCATCAGCTGTTTCCCAATCTAAAAACTTTGACAGCTCACCTGGAGACATAGGTAATTCAAGCCTTACTTCTACAGCATACAAAAGAGCTCAGACTTCTGGAATAGAAGAGGAGACTGTAACAGAGAAGAAACGGAAAGGAAATAAGCAAAGTAAACATGGGCCTGGTAGACCCAAAGGAAATAAAAGTCAAGAAAATATTTCCCATCTTTCAGTTTCTTCTGCTTCCCCAACTTCATCTGTGGCATCTGCTGCAGGAAGTGTGACAAGCTCTGGTCTTCAAAAATCTCCAACTTTGCTCAGGAATGGAAGTTTACAAAGTCTTAGTGTTGGCTCATCTCCAGTGGGTTCAGGTAGGCATTCACTGGATTTGTTTTCTTATCTCAAAAGACCGCTGTCATTTTAGCCTTAATTCTGAGTATGCTTTTCATGAGCAGAGTATCATTTCAATTATCTTGAAAGTCATATTAGTGGAAGAAAAGTCAAATTTAGAATATAGTGGTTGGAAGAGTAAGTTTTGTTCCATATATAGGTGCCACTATGCTGTAGTTGGCTGTTGTAGATTGACATATGTAATGGTCTGTATTTTATATAAATGAAGCTTTCTTGAGGCTTTAGGGGAAAAATAAATGGCATGAAAATAGGATATCTGGAAATTGTGTGGTAGGTTAAGCTAACTTGAGAGAGTATATAGACTGTATAGTCTGTATGTTTTTGTTACATAGAAAAACCAAAATCAGTACTCAGGCATGTCAACTGTGCTGAATATCCCTCAATTTCTTTTTTTCAGTTTAGCTCAATTAAAAATCAAAATATATATATATGGAGATATTATCAGTTTAGACTTGTAAGATGTTATTCTGAATCTGGACTCCTGTTCACCCAGATGATAATTCCATGACCTTGTGTGCTTTTTAGGAGTTGAAATTGGCTGGTTTGTTCTTCCTCTGTTCAAAATGTCTGTGCTACTTGGGCTGCGAGAGGCTTTCTGTCTTCAGTAAACCTGTGTGTGGAATGATATTGCAGAGTACTGTACCAAAGTCTGTCCTGCTTTGAAGTTTCCTTTGAGGCCTTTGTGTTTAGATAAAAATAATAGCAAAGCGAGACTCACTAATTTGTCATTTTTGTTGTTGTAGTGGGTTTTTTTTTGCTTTGTTTTCATTTTTTGAGAAGGAAGAAAAAATTGTTGTAATTGAGGTAACAGATGGAAGTTATGAAGAAAATGACCTGTCTTTCCTTGCTTTGTATTTGTCTGAGAATATTCTGGTCTTGTCAGCTCCTAGTACAGGCCTTCCTCTTGCCATGTCTGTCCTTGTTTCCTTTGTCCTTTTTGAGATCTCATTCCTCTAACTGATGATAATGTTAAACATGTTGTGTAAAAATCTTTGAAATACATGGATAGGAGCACCTTGTTGGTTTTACTAAATTTATCATGATATGGAGTATATAATTTTGCCTTTGTTGAACGTACTTAAAATTTTGCTATCCAGCATCCTGGAGTAGACCTGTCTTCTGAAATAGTGACATTGTGTGTAGGTGTTGAAGAAATATATATAAACAAGCGAGCTCCTCCCCACCCCCAAGCAAAATAAATAAATAAATAAATAAGGAAAGCCACAAAACCAGAAAACCCAAAGAAACAAAACCAGATGGGAAATCTGAGCTGAAAATTCATCCACTAGCTTATGGTTAAGTCTGGGCATATTGTTTTAATGTACTCTTTCTCCCTCTTTCCCCCCTTTCTTTTGGTTGTAGTGCTTCTTTCCTCACTTCATCATAAGCATTTTCTGGGTTTAGCAGACCATTTAAAACATGGTTATAATGCAGAAGGGCGTATCAGTATTATCAGAAGCATACATCTTCTCATGTATGATATGCTGATTTTTCTCTTCCTTTAAAATGTCTCTGTATTGTCTAGTAGCAGAATAGGACAGACAAGTGAAACTAAGCTATTTAACCCAAATGTAATGTAAATGTATAAGAAATGTAGAGAAAGTCGAGGCAAAAAGTTTATGATGATTCTTATTTGGAATTGTTGTGTTATTTCAAAGAAGCAGAATCAGAAGTGTGTTAGGGCATATTAACTAAGAACTTGAAACACCTTTTCAAGAATCTCCTCGGCAGCTTGGTTTTTTTTTTTTTTTAGGTTCCTTTAGGAACTGCAGTTATCTTTTGTAAGGTTAACTATCAAATTGGGCCACAAAATGACTATCCCGTGCTTTCAGAACCTGTGTTCTACACATCTTCTGGAATTCCTTTGTCACAGTCAAGGCAATCTTACTATTTCCTACATTTTTATCTCTACATCAGACATATTCTGCTCTTGTCCAGTCTTCAGTATGCTCTGGCTAGGAATGCTAGATGGTTTTTACAGTAAAAGACCTATCCAAACCCATTGTTGTACTTCAGTATAGCAGTATTTGAAATTCTGACATACAAACAGTTAATGTTTTTTGGCACAGGCCCCTTTGGGTTTATCTTACGCCTTATCCAGGCAAATATTCAGCTTTATACAGGAGTTTGACTATACTGAAGCGTTCAGTAATATATTTTATATATATGATGATGCCTTTGCTGTGCATTATGCTCCTCTGCAAGGAGATGATCTTGCTCTTAAGGTCATCAGCTTACATATGATGTAAGACAATGTCGAGCTTGTAAGTAGATAAGTAACTCATTGAGATGGACGCCCTCAGAGTTCGTGGCTAAGACTTCAAGAAGTTATGTTTAAACTCCTCTGTGGTCTTTGACTTATAAACTAAATCTATTGGGGGATAGATAAAATTATTCTGAAACAATTTGTGCTATTATGTTTTATCAGCAAGAAATCTTGCTGTGTTAAAAAGCCTGTTTGTGTTCCAGATAGAATCAGATAGAAAGGACAAATTGTTAGTAATAGATATTAATGACTTTTAGGACTAAGCAGACTGTAGGAAACACACAAGGCCCAGTTTTTGTCCAAAGTTCATGTTGAGATGTTTTTCAAAAAAATGCTGTCATTCCTGTGATACTCATTTCAAAAAGTGATATAAAAGCTATATTCCTTTAGATTTTTCCATAGGTAATGCAAGTATCAGAGTGCTATATTTAATTATGGTATTTATTTCCTCCTTAAGAGTAAATTTGAGAAAGTTGAGAAGAGATATACAGAGCACAAGATTTTTCAAAATTCTTTGTCAGAGAGAGTCTTCAGCGCAATGATAGACTGAAATATCATTGAGAGCATTTCAGTTCACAGAAATGGTTACAAGTCAGTGTGATCGTAATCGTTATGTAGAAAGAATTGATACTTCTGATCAAGAATTTTTCCTTGGTCATTGCATTGTGACAGAAAAATAAAAACTTGGACCCAGAGCAGTTAGTTAGATGGGCTGCTGCTGGCAGGATGTGCTCAGCTTTTCCTGATGGATGTCTCTCGGCTGTCTGGCTCTGTTGTCGTGCATCAGCTCCCCTCCCAGTGTTGCAAGTCTTCCAAAACTATTGAAGTACTGTTTTGAAACAAAACTTTATTTTTTTTTAAAAAAAAAAAAAAAAGGAAAAAGGAAAGGACAGTTTTATTTTCATAAAGAGCTGTAGAAAAAAATTTTGAGTGAAAGCAGATACAAGGGCTTTCTGAAGTGATTATGCTTCCCAAGAAGGGGAAGGTAAATTCTACTAAGGAATGGATTGCATGTCAGGCTGTTTAGGCCAGCTTATATCAGAGAAGTTCTTGACAGCTGTGGGAGTGAGATTTTACCTGACCAGTTAATTGCTGTATGAGAACATAAGTGTCCATCAGGTTAAAACGGAAGTTTTGAAGATTAAATACTTGAAACTAGACTCCTAAATTATGGTGTGACTCTGGGTGTTGGTTTCTAGTTACATTGCAAAACATATCATTCCTCTTTACATTTATTTAAGATGATGTTATACTTACTGTGCTCTGCTAATCAGCAGCAAATGGTTTGTTTAAATTGGCTATGTACACTTAATGCATTTTGGATTAAAAAAAAAAGGTTTTGGTAGTTCTTTATTTCTGGAAAAGGCCTTAATATTTTTTAAACAGCTTCTCAGAAAGGTGTAATACTTTGTAAGTTACTGTTTGAAATTGTTTATCTGAGCTTTGCAAATCTACCCAAATATGAATTTCATTATGAATAAAACAAATTTTGTAGGTCTAGATACGTACCTATAACAAACTATTTGCAAAATTGGCATCTAAAGATGATGTTTGTGCAACAGTACGATATCTGTAGGAATACTTTGTTAGTTGTGTCTGTACTAGCAGAGAAAAAAGTGAACTGGGCATAAAAGCCAGCTAATTGCTCTGCTTAATGTTTTTCAAATGCAGCTACAAATTTTCGGTGTTTTGGGGTGAGTTTTTCTAAGAAATCTTACCCTTTTTTTTTGTAAACTGTACTCTAGTTACATTTAACATGTAAGCTTGCAATCTGCCACATATAGATTTAGGCTTAGGCTTGAATTCTTAATAAAAACTCACTCATTTTATGTGTGGGTAATGAAGGGAAGCTACACTGTATAGCTGAGAACTAGCTGACGGCATTGCTGTTGTTGTTGCTGCATAGTGAACAAAATAGCCTGCTCTTCCAGGAGTTGATTATCTTTGCAGATACAGCGAACATGTGATGTTATCATTATTATATTAAAAAAAAGGGTGTGTGTGAAAGAGAGTGAGTACTGGAAGTTCTAGTTTTGTGCTTGAGTTGTATTAATTCTTTAGCTTGTTTTATAAAGCTAAGAATTAGAATTGAAAAATGGGAATAGACACTGAAACAAGTACGTTTTCTCTCATATGAGATGTCTTTGAAGGACTTGATGTTTGCTTGAGAGATGTATGTCTTCTGTGGAAGATCAAGTAAATCTTAAACGAAATTCTGTTGCCATATGGAAACAGCTGTGAGCTATGGGAGTTGTTTCCCTACTTGTAATGTTTAGTTCCAGGGATCTCCTTTAAAAATTACACTTCTGAAACTCTCTTCATTTTATATCATTTTCTATCTGTATTTTTAAAAATTAAAATGTACAACTTTGAGTGTGAACATTTTTCAGCATCTGGAGTCAATTTACTAGAGTACAGCATTCCTTGTAAGTCAAATGCAAGATAGCAATCAGTCTTTTAACTCCATAAAATCTGTTAAAGGTGACAGGCGAATATAAAAAATGTGCGGGCGGGGGCAGGGAAAGATGAAGCTTGTAAAAGTGGCCATGGTTTGGGTTTTTTTGGTTTACCCTTGCCTTGAAAGTTGTACTTTTAAGATCCTGCAGACTTTCAAGTCTTTTCAAGAAAGCAAATGTAGATGAAAAGAAGTAAGTGGTGTATTTTCAGCGGTTTTGTACTGCAAAGACTGTCCAGTTCATGTGGTGAAACTTTTGTTTTCGTTGATTTTCCCAGTTGGAGGTGATAGTATTACAGTCAGGTTTTTAAAATCAGAAGGAATTGTACCCGGTGGTTAAGCATTACATTTATTAGATGTGAAGAGAAGAGCCCCAGTATCAGAAGTTAAATTGGGTGAAAGTTGTTTCAGGATTAAGATCGGAATGACTACCTTCTGTGTAAGAGGCTGATGTCCAGAGGCTGTACTAGATTATCCTAATCCTTTCTGAGACTATAAAGTTTTAAAAGAAAGTGCTAACAAAACTAAAAAACAACCCCATTTAGACCCCTGAAATAATATGGTAGTGTGAAGAAGAGTAGGTACTTTAAAATAATTGAAGTTTTAATTGAGAGTCTTTGAATGGAGACAAATCCAGTAAGACTTGCAGTGGACAGAATTGTGTTTTGATGTACAGTATCTCCCAGAAGCTCTCCCCTTTTTTTAAACAGACCAAGCATGTGATTATCAACTCCCCATTTCCCTGTGCTTCCTTGTAATTCAGATAATTTATGTTATTCTCTTAACCAGGTTGCATGGGAGTGAAATATCTAAGAACTAAGCTTCCTGAAGGTTCCAGTAGCCTGTGCTGTTGTGTGGTACTGTGTGTGTAGTTTGGTATGACATCTGGGGGCATGTATACCGCAGAAATTCTTTCTCTGTAGTGAAATACTGGGGTTGCTCTGAAAGTAATGCCTCCTATTTTATTATTTTGGCCCATGATGCCAGAGGCAGATGTTGGTATGGCAGTAGGGGTGGAACCTTCCTGCCAATATTCCATTGCATTTTGCTGCCATGTGACAGATGGCAGCAGAGGGGCAGTCTGACAGGATGGCGTCTGACTTGGAAGTGCAGATGAAGCAAAGGGGTGGAATTGAATTCCTCCCTGCTGGAAAAAATGTCTCCCATTTATATTCACTGGCACTTACTGAACATTTATGGAAATCAAAGAATGAATGTGAGCACAGTGAAGCGGGGGGTGGTACATTTCAACAGTGGTCGCAGCGATGTGAAAGACAAGCCACGTAGCGGATGGCCATTCAGAGCTGTTGCACCATGAATTGAAGAGCATCTTGATCACCTCATCCGTGTGTGTCGGCCAGTTATGACCAGGGAACTGTGTATGGAGCTGAATATTGGCTTCAAAGCATTGAAAATGATGTTGGCAATGTTGGATTATCAGAGTTTGCACCAGGTGGGCCTTGCAGATGCTCACAGACAAACAAACGGTACAGTATATGCAAGTTTGTCAGGACCTGTTGAACCACTGTGAGGCTGAAGGTGACAGTTTCCTGTATTGCGTCATTACTGGTGACAAAACGTGATGTTACCGTGATAGGCCAGAGTAAAAATAGCAGTCCATGGAGTGGCAACATGTGAATTCCTCTAGTAGTTTAACCCCAGCAGGTGGCTCAGCAGCACAGAGTTGTTGACTCACTCCCCTCCATTCCAGTGCGATGGGGGAGAGAATTAAAAAAAAAAGATGTAGAACTTGTGCATTGAGATAAAACTATTTACTAAGGTAGTGGAAAGGAAAAGGATAGTAGTTATGACTATATATATGTATATATATGAATGTATAAAACAAGTAATGCACAAGCAATTGCTCACCACCCACTGACAGATGCCCATCTAGCACTCAGTGAGAGTAAGAGAGCCAGATGGATTCCCACCCTCTTCAAAACTCTCCTTCTGCATGAAGTGCCTGGTGTCATATTGTATGGAATATCCTTCTGGCCAGCTTAAGTCAACTGTCCCGGTTCTCTGCCCTTGCAGCCCTTCATTAATATGAGCTGATAAACTGGAACGGCCTTGGCTCTATCCAAGACTGCTTAGAATAACTTTAAACAGCAGTGTACTGTAAACTTTGTTTTGTTTCTGGAAGAAAAATATAGCATCATACCAGACACTGAAAAAAACAGTTCTGTCCCAGCTGAAACTAAGACAATTCGCCACTGAAAAACGAGATGCAGCTCTCAGTGGTCAGAGTGATGTGTGCTGTCTTTTGTGATAGGAAAGAGACTATCTTTCTGGATTTCCCGGAACACAGGCAAACCATCAACTTTGACTGCTACGTTGTGATGCTAAGTAGAAGGCTCAGACTTCCAGAATCAGGCCAGCGAAGACAACGTTTCTCTTGCAACAGGATAATGCCAGGCCCCATACCAGTTTGAAGGCTGGCACATTGCCAGTCTTGGCTGGACTGGTTTACCATACCCACTGAATAGTCTGGATTTGGCACTGTAGAATCCCTTGTCTATCCAGAGATAACGATTTGGCTTAGCCATACTGAGTGGTGATATATCCCAGTGTGTTTTAACTGTATGTCAGTTCCTGATGCTTTACAAATGTTACCTCTATTAGTTGCTTAAAACCTGCAAGATCCTTGGTGATGATTCATCTGGATGTGAGCTCATTTTCAATAAATCTCCCTAGCATAAATATAATGTATAAAGTTGTCCAGATAGACCGACAACGTATTTCCAGAAGATTGTTCAAATAAACCTCTCTTTCAGGAGCATTAGGCATAATTTCAAAAATGCTGTAGGAGTTCTATATACAAGTATGCTGTATGCAGGAAGTATACTGTCAAAATACTTAGCAAAGTTAGTGTAAGAGCTTGTGTGGTGGGAACACAAGAAATAGTAAGTGAAACAAACTATCACGTACTGTTGGAAAAGCTGCTTTATTTCCAGTCCTGATCTGGACTTCGGAGTGGAATTTTTGTCAATTTGAATTGAACTGGGACTTAACTAGTCCAGATGTAAACTCACTACTTTGTATTGCTCTTATCATACTTTTAATTTTTATTCAGCTTTTGATTAGAATTCATTTTTTGGTGTCAGATCTCATAGATAACCTACGGTGTCTGCAAGAAGGCCATAAGGATAATATTAAAAAAAAAAGCTGTTAATTTTGAAAGTGGTCTAGCTTATTGCATGTTTTTATGAGGAAAAATATTTATGCAGTAGTTCAGTGTTTTTTATGAAAAATAAAAATAAATAAATCCTGAAGAGGATTCTTGTTAGACTAAGTGACTTGAAGAAACTGGAATTTTTAAATCCAAAACAGTGAAGTTTCTCTAGTCTCTAGAACTGTACAGCTCTAAGAACTTTAATTTAGAAGAGATTCATGAAAGGTGTAAACGGAGCTGAAGAATATCAGTGTGGGTCTGGGGATTGTGCATGTGTAGTCTTCTCATACCGTTTGTATTGACTGTGTGATTTGTTTTATACCTATTTCCTATTGTTTATTTTGCACATTTATGAGAAGATATTCTTAATAGGAGTGACTAGTAGTTTCAAGTACATTTTTAAACAAACCAAAAAGCTACCCATAAGTCATTAGTATAGTTTGCTTTCATACAAAAATCCCAAATGCAAATTTAAAAGAAGAAAAGAGTTTGTTGTAACTGTCACAGACTTAATTTCTAATCTGAAGGATTCAGTGGTTTGTTAGGGTAAATAACATCATTTTGAGGGACCTTTACTTTTGTATGCAAAAACAATTCTCTTGAGCACAGTTAATGATCGGTAAAAGAATGGCAACTCAAATGAAAGTATTAATATACACTCAATTTTAATGTATTTTGAAATGAATACGCTGGAAGTAGCAAAGTCTTCCTGACATTTTGAAGAGCACTGATTCTGAGGAATAATAGTTATGAGTTTTAAAGCGAGCAATAGCTGCTACTGTAAGAGTAACGTGAGGCTTTCAAAGGAATGATTCAGCCATGACTGAGAAGAAACTTCATAAGGGAGCAGAGATGGAAGATGGAGGAGTGAAATACAGTTTTTAAGTGTACATGCCAAAAACCTATGTGATTACTGTTCACCATTCTTACCCTTCCTTGACACGTCAGCATATTGGAGTTCGATAGCTTGGCTGCAATTGTAGGAGAAAGCTGGGTGTCTGGGATTGTTCTTCAGTGAGGGAGAGTCAGGGAAGGGTTCCTGCCAGTAGAGGCTGTTGCAGCAGGAGCCCAGGCAGCTGCTCTTCTTTTTCATCTGCCTTCTACTAATCTGTGGTTTGGGAGTAGTGGTAGAGGTTCAGTTCTTCTGTTCCTTTTTGAGTTTTGGGAGAGCCTAGGATGAGCTTCATTAGTCATGTTGGACAGGAGGTACAGAGAGCACTGATCTGTGTTGGCCATGGCTGGATGGGATCTGCATTCGGATGGTTTGTTTGAAAGGAATTAGGTTAAACATATTTTTTCTTGCTAGGATTCCTTACATCTCACCCGTAGGCTGAATATCAGTGACTGTTCTTCTCTTCCCTGTATTTGTCTGAAATTTTTGCTACCATTTATCCTGTTAATAGCTGAAACACGACAAGCAAATTTCATATTTGCATGCTATAAGGAACTGTAGGATCTTTCTACTTCCTGTCAGGAATCTTAAGTATTCAAAAAAAAAAAAAAAAAAAAGGTTTCCAAGCAAAGATCAAAAGTGAATCATTCTAGCACATACTTATTCCATTGTAGCATATGCTTATCATGAAAATCTCATTCTGATAAGCACAGTAAGAGACTATTAAATTCTAGTGTATGTCCTGGAAATGGTACTGTTCTAAGGATTTAGTATACTATGAATGTTAAAATAACATTTTTTCCATGTTTAATAGTTGCGGTTGGAAGGAGTTATACTGCAGCTTGTTTGTCTCACTTTGTCTTTAGTTATGTTTGTGAGTTGCCAGACAGCTACTTGTGTTAACCGTAGTGCTGACTGGGTCTACGGAACTGTTTTGTCAGCTCTTCAACTGCATCTCTTCCTAATTTGTCCATAAAGTATGTGTCTTGTAGTAGTAAATTATTCACTGAGGCACATCTAGAGCATTCTGCTTGGAAACTCGGAAAGGTCTGAGTGGTGTGCGGGAGCATGATGCATGTGGCAGTTTGGTAGTCCCTGTGCTGTATAGTTTTAGAGAAACAAAAACAAAAAGTATAGCTTCAGGCAATCCGGAGTGTTCTTGTGTAAGAAAAATAATAATTAAAAAACCCTATCTCTTTAAATTTGAAAGAGAATTTCCTTAGTACAGAAAGATTGAGCATAACTGGGACAAATTGATGGCACTGTAATCAAATAAAGGCTTTGCAGAATAAGTGTGGGTGAAATGATTCAGCTTGTAAGGGTAGCAGACAGCAGTTGCATCACGTCCTCTACACCTGAGGCAGAATTAGACCCAATAATTTAATTTGTATGAACACAGTAAAGCCATATTAGCTCTGTGGATTTTTCTAATATAGATAGATAGGATTTTTTTTCTTGGCCATGTTAAAGCAATAGTTTTGATTTTTTAAGTGTGTTGTGCAGTGTTAGTAGTTCTTTGAAAACTGTTGAGGGGGTTGATTAAAATTATTCATTTTTATCAGATTCATCAGTTCTCAAAAACGTACAAAATCACAATTTTGTATGTAGTGTTTTTTTCCCTACCACAAAATTAAATTTTCAAAACTGTTATATTTTATATTATAGACTTGGTCTGTAGTGCTGATGTGGCAATTACAGTCTGTGTTGCTTTTTTCTTCTGGTGACTCTAGATACAAGGAAAAGTTCTAAACTTACTGATTGTTTTTCCATAGAAGTACCTTTGACTAGTTATTCAAGATTAGGCAGTATGTAAAAAGCAATGATTTTTTTTTTATGACTTCCAAATTAATGTTGTGATTTTCTTGAAACAAAACCAGAAGCTAAAATGGTCTTTATTTCAATTATTATTATTTTTTTAAGCTGTTGTGGGGAGAATAAAGGAGAGAAAAATAAAAGACGTTAAAGTCAGTCACTCTGTTAGATGATGAACATTTTTAACAATCAGACCTCAGAGACTGGTGCAGCTAGAAAGTTCACCCTTGGAAACACTGCAGAGATGTTCACTACTCTCTGGCATTCTGTCGTTGTGTCCAAACAGACATAGGTGCTGAGCACTTTATTCATTAATGATGTGGAAAAAGTGAACTGGTATATGGGAAATAAAATGGTTTTGTAGTTGTGAGCTCTTTATTTTTATGTATGAATAAAATGGCGGCCTAAGCGGAAGAGGTGTGCCATCAGCACAACTGCCTTCTCTTTATAACTGGGCATCCAAGTGCTGGAGTACCACATAGGCTGAACTGCAACGACTGTTGACAGAGGGTACGAGTGTGTTCATGGTCACTTCGTGATCAGAGACCTGCGTGCTTTAGATGACAAAAGAAGAGCCCTTGAAGAAAAGTTCACGTGAGCGTCTTCTTTGGTTTGCCACCGGTTGGAGTTCTTCCTCTCTGTTCATCTGAGTTCTTCCTCAGCTGACCTCCCCAGGTCTGGGAGAGACGGCTCTTTTGTGTTAAACTTCACAATTGCAGAGTCAGGCTCAATCTATCAGTGAAGCAGAAGGATGCCTCGTGATTAACATTAGCATGTCAGCTTCAGTTTAAGTTTCCAAATCTGTTGTGGACAGTGAAATTAAAATCAGTCTTTTGTTGGGGAGACTGAATGTCACTGGGAAGTATTTGACTTTTTATTTGTAATGGTAGCTTTAGAATGCAGCTAATTGGCACGTGCTGGAATGTTCTTATTATACCAGGAGTTTAAAAGCTAACAAACACTGACAAAAGAAATGTGAGTAAAAAATTATAGTGGTTAGAAATAAATCCATTTTACAATTTGAGCTACTGTAAATGATCAGAGCTCTAATACAAGAAAGATGTATTCAGGTATATTATTGTTCACTGAAATTCCTGTCTATACATATATTCTTTTGTGTGTCTGTTAAACATGATCTTAACATGAAGCCCTTTTTCTCCTAACTCAAAAGCTTTCTCGAAGTTGATGAATACCATACATAATGGTAAGTTATATTAGAATCTTTTTCAGAGGTTCATTTATCCCAAAGGGTAGCCTTTTGTAGAAAATCCTGATTGAAGGTCTGCATATTCTATTGATTGGGTGAAATACAGGTCTGCAGTGAGTCAATTGTTCAGTACTTGAGTGAAAACTTTGTAGATTGTCTGCAGGAGCCTGATAGGTCAATAGTTCCTCAGTTCTCTTTTTATGATCTTTTTGTATGTGTGCAGTAAAATGATAACAGTTTTATTCTAGTTCTAAGATTCTTTTCTTTAATTTTGTGAATAGTGTTTTTAGTTCTTCTTCTGTGCTCCATTCATAGGTGTGTTATAGTGGTATCTGCCTCAGGAATTCTCTCACTTACCTTCCTGACTACTTAAATTACTACAAGTAATGCATGTGAACGTATCCTTGTTTTGTCCATTCTTTGTTCTGACAGCCCAGTGCTGCCATTTGTGTTGCTGGTAACAGTACTATCAATTTCAGAGGGGGCAATATCGAATCTTTAATGTATCTGATTGCAGTTTCCCTCTAGTATTCAGTATTAGCTTTGTGTCCCTAGTTGTGTATTTACTCATAGCTTGTGGAAATGAAATATATCTTATTAAATTTACTTTTTCAAGGCTTTTGTTCATTTATAGGAAACAATCATAGCTATACTCACAAGTTACTGAAAGATTCAGTGGGATATTTACACTTAAAAAGATCTCGTGAGGATAGTTTTAAGGATGATCAGTTACTTCTCAGTGTTGTATTTAAATGATGTCAGGCAATCTAGTTTGAACTTTGAAGTTTTTTTTCAATTGATATCCGCTACATAGAATGATTTTCTCATTATTGTATGTGTATGTAGGAAGAGCAGTGCTGTATTCATTTTAAATTCTGTCAATGTGGAGTGCAGTGTATGCAAAAGAACTTACTTTGCATGATGAAATTCTTTGCATCTTAAGCTAGCATTCATTAAGAGTTAGTAGGACTTCTGCTTTTCACACTGTTGGAGCCATGATTACACGTTAGGCAGATGTCTGTAGTGGTAGGTCTCTTAAAAATAAATAAATAAATTGTAGTCTACATGTCATGAGAAATGCTGAAATTTCTCTGGATTTGCTTTGCTTTAGTAATACAGGTTTAGCCTTTTCCCTTTTGATATAGGGTTTCCCTCTCACTCTCCCAGGTGTACAGTGCTCTGAACCAGCTTTGAGATGAAGGAAAGCAAGCTCACCATTTTTCTGAACAAAAATAAAACATCTGAAGGGTATCTGAGAAAGTGTGCTGAATTTGGACTTGGTGAGTTTCTGCTGTTTTATAAGCAGAGCTTTTTTGCTGTTTAATGTTGAAGAAGTATAGGTTCACAATGAAGTGCAGAGTAAAAATGGATGGAACACCATTTGTCATTACTTCTTCCCACATTGCAGTATTTTTAAAAATTGATTGTGTACTCCTAGCACCAGCTTAGAAGTTCAAATGGCATAAACGGAAGTGGTTACTTATTATTGTATGCTTTCTTGTCAAGCAGTAACAATGCTTTGTAGGAACACATGGTTGTGGGACAGGGTAACAGTACCTACATGTTTGTTTTAGAACAGGATGGGGTTTTTCATCTAATCTGCCTGGCATGCATGGGAGTATGCATGTGTGCATGTTATTTACCTTCCCATGTTATTCTCAGAGTAAGATTTTAGAGTTGGTTACTTCCTTCCTCCTCCAACCTCATTTTGCAGGAATATTTTTGCATATTATTGTTTTGGCAGAAGTGCGTATAGGAATGAAGACAGTGAGAGTGGGTAGAGATCTTGGTAATACGAACAGTAGTGAAAGATTGTGCTGTGTGTACAGGATGAAAAGAAGGTATTAAAACTTGAGATAAATATTTAGACATGAGATAGTTTACTCCAACAGCGTATTCAGATTGTGAGTCAGGTGATGCTGAGGACTGTCTGGGTTGTCTATAAGAGTTTCGATGGAGATGATGCATCAGGAGCTCATTCTTATTGCATTTAGTTTGTTGACTGCACATGGGCAAGAAAGTACCAAAAAGAAAAAAAAAAGGAGAGTTTGGGTTTGAGTGGAGACAAGTGCAAGTTTGAAACAGAGAGATTCATATGATAGCTATGCTTAATATAATGGTGATGGTTGAAGTCAATGAGATGAATTTGGTGCTGACCAAGAGTAAAAGAGGAAATATAATAGCAAAAGGCTTGAACACATTTGAAAGTATCAATTAAAACACAGGAATAGAAAATAGAGTCATGCAGGCTGTGTCTTCCAATAAAAATACCTGTCTTAGTAGAGGGGAGGCAGGATACGTGAAGGCAGGAGTGGTACGCTGCAATTTTCCCAGTATGAGACTGTTCCTTGGTTCTTGATTTTGGTAGATATTAAGGTCATTAAAAAAATATATACATATATATGTTGTTTAAAAAATCCCTGAAAAATTCAGTGGAGAGATTTGAAGATTGCACTGCTATTCACTGTGTGATAACTTTGTGCTTTGTCATACTCTGGACAGTCAAACTTTTTAATTTGACCTTGAAGTCTCATCTATTCTGCATCATCTTTTATCACTGGAAAGCAGGAAGAGGTAATGCAGGCATACGTGTCTGTTGGGGATTTTAGAGCATACTAAAGACTATGGGGAGTGATGACCTGACAGTTGTAATTTCATGTTAGAGCTAGCTGTAAATTGTAATGGTTAGTTGTAGGCTTTCTCTGGCTACTTTTGTCCTTGTTCTGTCTGCTGTTTTATTTCTTATTCTTCCTGTTTTCAGGTCTGTTTTCATGTGTTCCATCTTACGCTGTTTTTTGAGTCACAGTGTTGGCAGTTATAGCACAGAACAGACACCAATCAAGCCACTTCTAGTACTGTGATCATCTTTGGAAGATAGTGTGTTTGCAAAGGAAGTTTTCAGCTCTGCACACTTGGCCTCAGCATAAATGCCAGCAAAATTTAATATATAGGATATGGTATATTTTTTGGTAAGACAAATTACACCCGAAGAGTCTCTACTGCAGGCTGTAGTATTTAAAGGAGTTAAATACTCTACAGTCTGTTAATAGTGAAGAGGAATATAGTGTTTCCATTGACTTGCTGCTCCAGCACTAAGATAGATTGCTGTCAGGCTGGTTTGAAGCTATGGTAGGTTTTCAGGAATCTTAAGCTAACATGTAAAGTTCTTCCTCAGGTTCTCTCTCAAGTTAGATCACAAATGTCATGATCCTACGTGGGAATACTTGTATAAGCCATTTTAGAGTAACTTAAACTCGTACGTCTTGAATTACCATGATGAAAGTGAACATATAAATAAAAGCTATAGATTTTATTTATCAATTATTCTTCTGTATCTGTCTAACTTTTTTTTTTTCTTGCAAAGATCTTTCAGTGCTTTTATATACTTTGAAATTCAGGTCTTTTCTGTATTCCTGAGAATATTGTGTCTCAGATCTGTCTGTGGGGCTCTGGATCTTACTGATCTTTTTTTATGAGAGTACTTAAAAAAAAAAAATGTTGAATCATACTAGAACAAAGATTAAATTCTTAATGTGTCTTATTCTGTAAGGCTGAATTAGTCATAGGTGTGAACCTTAAGCAGACTGTTACAAAGCATCTCAAAGATTTATTCTGGAAAATCAGAACACCTGGAGGTTTATGATTACAAAACAAGTAACTAATTAGGAAACTTTTCTTTAGAGTGATCTCTGCTAATGCTTTAATCGGGGTTATTTTTATTATAGCTATCATAGCACAAAAGTGAATAGGGAAAGAAAATTAAGATACAGGAGGAAAAGCCTGTGCAAAATTAAGCATGAGTTATGCTATTAACTTCTAAAGATGTTACTGCAGAAGAATAAAGGCCAAGCCAACACTACCTTAAAATTAGTAATCACCTTATTATCTCAGAATTTTGCACTTCGTTTTAATATGTGATGCTGTAATATAACATCTTGAACTTTATGGCACCTGGAACGTATGAACAATTGCATAGGTTTTGGTGGTGCCAACTTAGAACCTACAAGACCCAATCCCTAACTGACTTTTAGCTTGGCCCTAGATCATATTTCTGAAGGCGCAGGAAGGGTGCAGTGAATCTGTCATGTGATCAGACTAGTGGGATAAGCTTTGGTATCCCAGCCTGTCTGTGCAAACGGGCTGTTCCAGTCGTGGTGGAGAGAAGACCACGCACCTCTAGTGAAAGTACGAGGAAGCAGTCTGCACAGTAGGAAACCAAAGGTCAGTTTGAAAAGGCAGAGTTACAGGAGTTGAGGATTTAGGAGAATCCGTTCAGCTAGTCATTCTGGGTGGCTTTGGAGAGACAAGGCAGGAATGATGCACTTCTGGCTAGGCACTGATGTTTGTGTAGTGTGTCCCGAAGGTATATATGGTACCAGGTGGAAGCACAAGTCAGAACAGCATACTCTCCTCTCACCTATTTGTTGAGGAAAAGGGAGAAATTAACTTGGAATTTCTTAAAGGTTTTAAAATTCTCTCTGCAAAGGTAATTGTAAGCTGTATGCCAACAGGAACATTTCCACTTTTTGTACTGTGACATTTAAGTTCTCTTCACTCCTCACAACCCATTCCTATTCTGGGACCCTCTTCCCCAAATTGCCTTCAATTCTTGCAGCTCCTTCATCATTATGTTTCTTGCCTGTGAAAATCCTCCTGCCAGAATGCCTTTCTCTGCACAGTCACTGGTAGCACCCTGTTGGTGGCATCCCTCTCCCCACACGTGCAGTCTGTCTGTGATACAGCTTTGCCACAGGACACGCTGTGGGAATTTACACGGTTCAGAGAGGGTTGCAGGGAATTCACTGGGACAGAGCTGGAAGCAAACCCAAGGCTACATGCCTCAAGCTCAGAATCCCTAAATCATAGGGTTCTAACTGCTGGGACATTATTCAAAGGAATCTTACTTCATACCTACCCTTTTCTTGAGCCTTTCTGTGTGCAGCTGCTGTTGGTCACAGTAACCGGTTTTTATTTGCTTGTTTTTAGCATTCGGTGCAACTTAGCTTATATTTTATCCATACTGCAAATTAATGAACTAGGTGGTAATTCTTCCACAGTTAACGTTCTATTAGAGCACGTTCTTGGTTCTTTAAAATAAATAAAATTTGGTTACTAATCAACAGACAAGGGCATTAAAGGGCACTTTCATTTTGCTCTGTAGAGACAATTGTCATGGCTTCAGGGTTGATTTCTTGAGATCATCACAGGAAATGGTAGTACTGGAAACGTGTATATAGCTTCATTTTTTTTGTGAAGGAGTTCTTGTTCTTAAAACTCAAAATTTTCTTTGATTTCTGTGAGCTTTGCTGCACAACTGAAGTTTACTCCCTCTCCCCCTGCTTCTACCCAGGTAGGAAGGCAAATCTTAGGTTCTGTGGTTCCATGCAACTTCTATGAACTTAAAAGTTTACATTTTAAAAAAAAGCTCTTTGACTAGATTATATTATTTTTTTGACTATATTGACTATTAATTATATTATTTTGACTAGATTATATTATTTCTTAAGCTTTTGGAAAATACTGTGGGCAACAACCTATGGTAGATACTGCAGATAAATAGAATAGTTACCTGGAAGGAACCTTCATACTGTAGACCAGCTGCAGCTACAGGGGTCGTGGTGGGGAAATGTAGTTTATTGATGCAGCACTGTTAAAAGTGAAAAGTTCATCTGATTTGTTAATTCTTCTGCTCATGGAACTACTTCTCTGAGATTTTTAGTGAGATCATTTAAATTGCTCTGTGTGCCACTCAGTGCATGTTGCTGCACAGCTAGTTCTCGCTAATCTTGATGTTCTTTTATTTCCTCTATTATCTGTTTCATCATTGATTGTCAGCAAAACGATTGCAGTTTTTCCCAATCTGCATAATCTGATATGTTCCCTGCTCTATATTAATATGCTTCCTTGTTAGGCAGGCAGTTATTTCTTGTTCAGAGACGTTTTTGTTTTGTTTTGTTTGTCAATTGCCCTTTTGTTAAGCATTTAGTTCCAGCAATGCAGGCTGTACATGCATTTAATCTCTCAGAACCTGTAATGATGCATTGTGTGCGTTAGCCGTGGTAAGCATAGTCAGGCTTTGCCCTGACAGTGCTACGTGTCCACGTGTAGTTGAAGAATTAGGTACTATTTAAAACACTGAAGATTATATTTAATCATGCTGTTTATGCCTCTGGCGAATGACACAGTGCCATTTGTCACAAGTTACAGCTGTTTAACTTTTCAATAATATGGGAAGGACTTCAAAGTGATTGGTTTGTTTGGCACTTTAACTTTGGTTTATGTTCAGTTATTATTCCTTGCGGATTCAGAGTGATTTTTCTCCCTTCAGAGAACAAAAGGACAGCTTGATAGACTTGAGACATTTTACATATGTACTTTCCTGACTTTCTGGTATGACAAGCACTTAGTTTTTATGCAGATATTTTTGAAATGGTGCGATAATCAAGGATTTATATTTGTGTGCTGCATATAGTTGTTGTTTGAGTGCCTGCATGAAGTCTTGGTTGCGTGACTGCTTCCAGAAAGTGAGCTGACTTTGTGTATTGACTAGGGTGTTGCTAAATGGAGGTATTTATATTTAGCGCAGAGTATCTGGACAAGTGGTATTTTCTGGTATTTTGCAACAGCAACAAATAGCAAGCATTCAAAAACAGAACAGTAATAAAGGCAAAAAAAGAAGAGGAAAAAGCTTACCTCATTCCTCTGGCAAACTAGTTTACTGTCTTTCTTTTGAAGAAGTTTGATGCCCATGATTTTGTAACTATCTGCTTATATACCAACAGTTCATTTTAAAGAGGAAGAATAAACCGTACAATTAAAATGGAAGCAGCGGAAGTTCTGCAGTTATTAAACATATAAGGTTCTGAAAATGAAGAAGCATTTAAAAATAGTATGTTTTAAAATTTGGGAGTTTTTACCTATCTGACAAAATATTTTTCTTTTTTACAACTTCCACCAAGAATTTTGTTTTCTCCACTTGTGACTACTGATGCTTTATTAGACCAGTAGCATTTGTAGTGACTAGCTTTAGTGATTTGATCTGGGCTGTGATATTTCTTTATTTTTAACTTTAAAATTCATAGAGCTGGATAGTTACGTGAGAATCTCATCATTCTCAAGTAATGTTGTGGCTTTAATCATTTTAAGGATACTTTCAGAATGTGGGAGGGGAGAGAATCTCCTCCTTTCTGTTAATTTAAAGTTGACTTAAAGCAGATCTTAAAATTCTTTTGAGGATCCGGATTATATTTTAGCTTCTGTGGCTGCTGATATTACATTTAAGAATAGGCTCGTTAGCAAGGCTGTTTGTTAACCATGTTGAGCTGGTAATGTGTAGGGAAAGATCTAGAGCAGGATCTTTAGAATTTACTGTCTGTGAGTTAGATGAGACAGATATAATTGGAGAAAGGTTGTAACAATGTGGACACTTCAGGATCTTAACCGCTAGTAATGCGGTAATAGAATAGGGGGATGGTGTGGCAAAAAATGAGGGAAAGATGACCATGAAAAGTATGCTAAATGGAAGAAGAAAGGATACGAAGGTCAGCAGAAAAGTGGAGCAGGTATGGAATTGTGCTATGGAGAGGCTGAGGAGAAGATTGCAAGTCCTTACCTAACCTAGCTTAGACAGGGGAACAGATGTTGTCAGCATGTGTCTAGCTGTTTTTCGTCTCTCTTTTCTCCGCTAGGTCTGGCTACTTTTCAGTTTTTCTTGGTAGTTCATGCAGGCAGGGAATTCAAGATGCATTGGTGTTTGCACAGTATGTGTGGGTTTGGGTGATGTTAGTCTCCCTTGACTGTTGGGGCTCAGAAGGAGTGCTGGGTGGCAAGTGGTTTTTTAATTTTGCGTGTCTTCTTGTCACTGCCTTCTTCAGATCATTATTTCTATGAGTGACAAACTAGCTCCACTCTTTGCCTTCTAACTGGCATTTCACTTCTGTTGCTTTTTTTGATCTAACCATGTTCATTCTACTTCTGTTTACTCCCTGTGGCACTCTTCCTCTAACTGCAGTTCAGTGCTACCATGCTTGATATTCCTTGGCCAGCTGACAGCTCACTTATCTAATGCACGTGGAGCCTAACAGTTTCATAGACAGGTACTACTTCTTGTCCTGGGCTTCTGGTCAGTAGGGTTTCTCCCCCAGCCTATATCATGAACTTTACCCTGCATGTAGATGAACAATAGTAATGGCTTCACTGAGGGGTATGAACTCTTACAATTTAAGTTGCTACCGTACAATTCTGACTTATATTAATATATTCAGGCATTTACTTGTTGGCTGCTCTAGCAGAAATGCTAGTCAAGCATTCTTAGATCACAGATGGAGTTCTAGTTTTTGAGCAAACAAAATTCTACCAGTTCTACCAGCAAATCTGAGTACTTGATACTTTTTTCTGAAAATGCACAAGAAATCCTTAGTTGCCAAAATTACTTTTTTGATCAAAGGTTTGTCATTCAGAAATGTTACTTTAAATTCAAAGTATTTTTGTATTCAAATCATGTATGTTCAGCCTAATACTTTATTCCTTATCTACTTCAAATTTCACAGTAATTCTTTCAAACAGTACTTTCAGATAGCAGACTCAGTTGAAGGCAGGTATTTTAGCAAAAAAATCTGCTACTTAAATATTTGAGTGTAGTTTTTAATGCACATAAAATAGTTGATCTATCACACGTCTTTGTAAAACTTAGAACTGAGACAGTCTGTGTTCCCTGAATTGTAGAATGTCACGTGATGAGAGCACTTCGATCAATCAGCATGGTTAGAAATTCAACACAAGAACTTTCTGCATTATATATTAAGTAATCTTGTTTGTCTTGTTTAATTTTCTACTGCATATTTACATGGTTACTAGAAAACAGGGAGGGGGGAGAGAGATGCATGTAATCATTTTTGTAATTTTTTTCAGGTATTTTTAGCAGCAATGATGTAGCAGTATCATTTCCAAATGCAGTATCTGGCTCAGGATCTAGCACTCCCGTTTCCAGTTCTCATTTACCTCAGCAGGCTTCAGGCCACTTGCAGCAAGTGGGAGCTCTATCACCTTCAACTGCGCCTTCTATAACTACTGTTGTTGCTGCAACTCAGGTAAACTATCACAAGAGTTTAAGATAGCAAGCAATGTTATTGACCCGCTTATTTTCAGTGTTAAAAGAAACCATCATTTATTTGGAAAGTAGGTTAATAAACATTGTATTTGTTGTGCAAACATTATTATAGTGGTTAGAGTTTCCCACACATTATTTAATAGACAAGTCTCTATAGAGTATGTAGATTAAAAAAAAAAAAAAGTTGCTGTTAGTTCATCAGTGCTCTAACCAATGTCTGTTACAAGAACAATGTTTTAAGAAAGAATTTAAAAGAAAATTGTGTATAGTTTTTGGATGTTTCATCTAAATGTGGTGGTATCACTTAAAGAGTAGATGGGTTTGTTTGGGAAATTTGGCAGATGGATAACTAGAGCTTGCCTAGGCCAACAGGAGGCCAAGGTTGACATCTTGATAGCAAATAAAAGTTGACAGACATGCTATAGTTTTATATTTGAAAGATACACAAATGAAGATGTGTTGTTAGAGGTGAAGGGATAAGGGAGTCAATGAAAGAGTGCAGATGGAAGCATGACATGGTCAAAGTAATGAACCAGAAAAGTTACGGTAGCATTTTATATTGATTTATGAAAGTTGGGCAAGATTACATTTGTTGACACCACAGAGTATGAAGCTGTACTTGTCAAGAGCCAACACAATTAGAATAAGTACGAAGGGCATAATGTTTTTTGAAATTTGATTTCTTGTATCTTTCTTTTACTGTTGAGAATCTGTTTTACGACTAATACATCAAATGCAGCTTTTTGTATGTGCGTATGAGACATCAATTTTTAAATTCATAGAGTGTGCAGTGATTTAAGATAGTGAATAAAAACTGAGAGAGTCAAGCTTAATGCATACTTGTGTATGTATTTGCGTGCACATGTGGATGCATAGGTGTGTATAGTAAGTGTATAGCAGTAATACTGCATGCAGACCAGCATAGAATACGTTTCAGTATCACATAACACTGTTGGTAGAGGTGGTAGTTCATATTTTAAAGTAATTGTTCTGGATTAATTTCCTAAAGATGTAAGCCTTGCATTTTCCCAGTGTATCAGTGCAATTTCTGTATCATAACTTTTGGAACCAAAATTGGGTGACATTTCTACAGAAATTGATAGAAACCATTTTAAGGAAATAAATTAAAAATACAGTGTTTTGGGGAAACCTAAGTAGCTTTTCTGAGGGGAAGTGACAACCAACTAGATTTTTTTCCCTTTTTTTTCCTCCTCCCCCCTTCCTTAGTGTATTACATAAAATAACTCAGCGAAGGTCACTTCAATTAAGCAGGGTGGAGAGAAGTGAAGAGCTTGTGTCATAGTTCAGTAGCTGATTAAAAGATTAAAAAAAAACCACCAAAAAAACAGTATGAGTATATAAGCTCAACTCTTACAGTGATGAGGTTTCCCATTGGAGTCTTGGAACCATCAGCATTATGGCCTTTTGTACAGTTCAGTGTATTCATAAATGATGTGGGAAAAAAAAAGAGGAACAGAGGCTACGTTTGCTGATGATGGTAGGTGATGCAGAGAGCTATTATGAGGATCAACTGTCGAAACTGCTGAAAGACCTCACCAGCCTTTGTTGACAAGGTGGTAAGAGGACAAATGAAATTCACGTTAAAGGGAAAACAGTCTCTATTCAAAACAGATACAGCAAACCTGAATGAGTTATGGAAGAATAGCAGTAATGAGCAGTGGCAAGGAACAGCATCTCTATAAGGAATGAGTAAATAATTTAGAGCTTCTGGCTTGAAAAAGAGACTCTTGTATGGAATAAGCCAGAGGTCTGTTAAGTCAGAAATGACATGGAATAGGTAAATAAACAAGAGCGGTACACTATCGCTTTCTATTTGTTAAACTCTGATGGAGGATAAATGGATTGAAAAAACAGTGGGATAGAGCCTGTGTGCAGTTTACCGACTTAAAGGACTTGGAAATACCAAGCAGGTCTCCCCACTACAGGTATTTTTGTTTCACGCTGAATCTTGGAAACCACCCCTAAAATGCCTTTGTTTTGACTGGAATCTGGGACCGTTTTTCAGTTTCAGTTCATGAGGTATTTGAAGCGACTTAGTCATGAGAACCTATTTTACCATGTAGTTGTTCCTTAATTCAGGAGAACGATTTTACCATGCAGTTACTTTAAATGACTGATTATACTTCAAGGGTGACGGTTTACCTACTTAGTTCTGCAAAGTTTCCATGTGACTGCTTACTGAGATCTTGTGTAAATATTAACAGTTACCACTTCTTGACCATGAAAGTCTTCAAATACTGGTGTGCTAATGCATTTATTGTGTAGTATTTTAATTAAAAGAAAATCAACCAAGATCCTAGGTGCACCAAAAATGGTTATAAGGTAAACTTGGGCATCTATAGCAGGTAAAAAGTAATGGTTAAAAAGTTGTTTTTGTTTGAACTAGTAGTTAAGAGAGCTACTATGGCCAAAACTTAATTGCTCAGCTGTGTGGTCAGGCATGCAGCGGGAATAGTATTGAATAGCATTGAATGTATGCTGTTAAGGTGCACCCGTCTAAGAATTTAAATATTCTTTTTCTATTAGTCGTTTGTAAATTACGACTTTGGTGAGATCATAAATTTCCCATCTCTTAATGGATTTTTGTATCCTTTTTTTAAAGCTAAGGTGTTTGGAAATTCTGAAGAGAAGGTCTTGGCAAAAAATATTTTCAAACACTGAGTTTCTAAAATTGGCTGAATTGTTTTGATTGGGTGGCCATGATAGACATCAAGTACAGAAAATTTTACCCAAAGTTTTAAGAAAACAAGAAAGCACTATGATTATGCCAGTATTGTTGAATAACTGCTGTGCCCATACTAAACATTGAGGAAAGGCCAAAAAAGTAGTACCTCAAGTGCTGCCTTTTCCTCCGGCAACAAAACAACACCATTTTAAAAGTGTAAAATGTGGTTTTATTTTGAATCCTGGATTTTAATTCTTTGGTTCTGTTGACTGATACGATGGCTCCCTCACTGTGCTTTTTGTTTGTTTTGAGACCGGCCTCATTGCAACCACCTTTTCTTCTCTATCTCATTTTACTCTGCCTTCATGCCACCCGTAATTTTTATTCCAATCTAATAAATCCAGAAGAGATTATTAGCTTGTGTTCCATGCTGTGCCATAACTGAATTTAAATGCTGGTGTTCCTCACCAGGTGGGAGTTGGTGGTCTGCTTGCTGGGAATGTGGACATATATGGATTTTTTTTTTTTGCATCCTTTTCCTCTTTTTTATAATTCATGGACATAGATTGTGATAGATTACACTGCATAATTCAGTGAGACTTCATTAGCGATTAACAATTGCAAAAATGTAAGAAAAAAAAAAGCAGGAGAAAAAGGTACAGTCCATGCAAATACTTGTTTCTGGTTTTCTGGGAATTGTTGCTCTCAGTGTTGGTAGGTACTGCCTCTTCTGCATGCAACAGCTAAGTACTGTATCTTTTGTCTCTGAAACATGTCTTTAACTATTGCATAAAAACTAATGTATGCTTTGTTGTTAAGAAGAATCACTTCCTTGCATTTTGGTTTTGAATATTGACTTTTTGTTGAACCAAGTCTCACATTGCACCACGGTGCTCAGTTTTCATCTCAAGGATTTCTTTGTGCTTCATGCTTGATTATAGCAAAGACGGTTGTTAGTCTGTTATGTCGCTCTGTGTCAGTCTGCTGTATTGCTCTTTCTGAGAAGTTATTCTTAGTGATGAATATTTATTTACAGCGAAAGTAGTCATGTAGGCACCTCAGAATCTTTTGGTATCGTACAATAGCATTTGTTTTCTACTTGCCAGGAAATGGTGGTTATGAGATTAATTTACTTTCAGTTTTAAAATTTTTAATTAGTTTTAGGAGATCACGTGTTTTATAGCGAAGGAGATGTTTACTGCTTTGGTAGAGACTGAGATTGGTTGAGCCATCTATTCTTTTTGATTACCTAAATCAGTGAAATTATCCTAGTAGCGCTCTGGGGCCATTTGTTTCTGGGCTCTGTGTGCACTTGGAATATAGTATCAGACCGCAGAAACCGAAGCAAAGGTTTTTGGCTTGGTTTTCTTCCAGTCATTGATTATTAATCTCTCAAACTGTATTCCTTTTAAGAAAAACTGTATCATGTCATCCGATTCCAATATTTTTAATGGGAGTAGAATAGGCATGCAGTGGTTTCTTTAAAACAGAGCCTTTTGTTATAAAGATTTGGAGCTAATAAACTCTCTTGTGCTGCTATTGCATGGTTCAGATTATAGTAACTGCAGTTTGTGGAGAAATTTTCGGAATTTTATTTTTATGTTGGAAACAATATATTTGAGTTGCGATTTTAGATTTTTTTTTTTCCTCCCATGTGATGGTATCTACGCTTCTAGTGACTGCAAGAATTGCAAGGCACTTTGAAGCGGTGCTGCACATGCATGACAATAGCCTGTTTTACAGATACAGTCCAAAATGCTATTTTCCATTTCTTAGGACAGAGAGAAAGATGTTTCTACTAGTGGTTTCCTTCTTTTCTCAAGCTGTTTTTCTTCCTCCCGAGTTTGTTTTGTTTTCTCCCTAAGTTCCCATCTCTATGCACTGTGTTTCCTTGACCACAGAAACAGCTAATAGAGGGAAGGAAAAGAAGCATCTGTAACAGCAGTCCTTGTGACTTGCGCGGTGATAGGGAAACTGAATAGCTGCTGTTCGTTACTTTAGTCCGGGATTTAATTATGATGGAGTAAACTGCAGTCTCCGTGGTGGAGATGTGATAATTGGGAAGGTAGGTGCTGCTACTCAGTCGCAATTCTAAGTGAAATAAGTTTGCTTTAATCACTTCCATTATCCCTGAAGTCTGTTTGGCTTTACTCCCCTTAGGAGCAGTAGGAAAACAGCAGGGTTTTCTTTAGCATTCATATAGTGGTGGTTATCCTCCTTTGTGTGATGCAGCCTTTAGAGAGAGATAAGGCTTAATTTTTTCAATAGGTTTGGAGTTATTTGTTAACAATAGAGGAATGTGAAAGCTCAGGAATCCAGAGGTCTTTTCAGATGCTGAATGTATGGCACCTTATGTTTCAGATGCTTCTGTCCTGTGGTTTTTATTTTCTCACTTTCTGGGTTACTATAGCTCCTAATTCTGGGTCTCTGTAGCCCCCTGCTCTTTCTCCACACTGCTAATTTACGCTATTTTTGTATTTCCTATTTTAGTGTTTTTTCTTATCGTGGTTCAAGTCATGCTCATCGTTGTGCATACTGTCAAAGGCAACCTTCTCCCCCTTTTTCTTTTATATTCTGACACCCACAGGAAAATAGTTGAAAATACTGGAAAAATGAGCTGTTGTTAATTCTGGTCCTTATCAACAGAGGTTAGGAGCAATTTCAAAAGCAGTGTTATTTATGCTTTCCAGAACAGGAGTGGAATGTTCCCTGTGGTTGAAATTATGATAACATAAAAATACTGCTTCAACAAGTAGTCTTTACCAAAAATTCAGTTCTTTTTTTTATTTTTTGCAAATCTTCAGAAGGCAGATTTGGCACTTTAGGACAATAAAACCGCATGCCTGACTGATACTGTGGCTGAGCTTTCAGCTGTAGCAACAAATGGATGTCATGTTCTCAAATTCAGTATGGCCAGAGAAGATATTCCTCGTTTCTGTTTCCCAGTCCTGTTCAGAGAAACATACTCTTTTTTTTGTAAAATATTCAGCTTAAATAAACATGAGGAAGGGAGGAAAATTTCACAATGAGCATCTAAGGTGATAGAACTGGGCAGGCAAAAGTGTAGTAAGTCCACTTAAAGAAGTTTCTGGTTCGTCCTCTTCATGGAGGACGACCTTCCATTCCTCTTCTAGAAAAATGGCAGGTCTGTTAGCTGTCAGTTCTTTAATGAGCTTTCCTTTAGGAGATGGAATGAAAACATGAAAAAAAACAAATTGTCCTCAGTTCTAGGACACTGATGTGACATCATAATCTCAGTTTTCAAGTAGCCTGCACTAGGTTGGTTGCTTAAGTGAGTGTCCTTCTTCAGTCCCCAAGGTACACATCACAACCACATGTAACGGCTGAAGTTCAGAATTTGGTATAATGCTTGTGTACATACACTTGGATCAGAACATCTTAAAACTAGAAACTTTGAAAGTATCCCTACAGAATTATTTAAATAGAGTAACCCTTTTTTGCTTGCAAAATACTTTGTCTTAATGATGATAAATTACATTAACCATGTAATCAGATATGATTTCCATAACTTAGGAGGACCGTTATGTTGTTTTTACATTTTTTGAGGTCAATTCCTAAAGTGTTTCCTAGTACATAAATAGTTTGGGTGCTGAATGCCAAATATGAAGTCCAGAGTGCAGTTAGTATGGACTCCTTATCTGCAAAGCCTAGCGACTTGCATCAGTTTGTATCACAGACTGCCTTGTAATGAAACCTCTCAACTCTTTGTGTAAAGCACTGATAGTGCTTATGATGGTGTGTTGGTTTATTGATAAGTTTCTCCAAGAAACACTACCTCTGGTATTGTGATGTCAGGTATTACCAGACTTTTTCCTTATTTGATACAAAATTGTTATAAACAAGAGTTAAATGATCTTTCCCGCAGATGAGCAGTACGTTCTGCATTTTTTTTAGCTTATTCTGTTATAATTTATATTGCAATATAATGGTATTTTTGGCTGTTTTTTTTCAGAACCAGCATAAAAGTAGCAGGTCTAACAAATGTATGTGGTCAGGTTAGTTACCTCTTTCTGGATTTGTCTTTCCAAAGATGATTTGCATTTAGTTTAATATGAGTAGTAATTAAAAATAGAATAATAAAACATCTGGAAATCATGATAGTGCATGGTTTGAACAGCATGGTTCCAGAAAAAAGAAATAGTATATCTACTGCTGTACTAGAATTCTCTTATAAATAGACACGGTGGATAAATGAAAACTACTTAACATATTTTATTTGACTATCAAAACAGCTCTTGGTGATAAGATCTCTCAGAAGAGGCTCCTAGCCATGGGGTCAAAGGGGAAATATCACCATGGATCACAGACTGTTTGGATGCTGGGATTACTCTGTGCTCCTTATCTCACAACTCAAAAAGATGAAAAAGGGAAAAGCAGCACATCCAAAAGAAAAAGAGATTATTCTTAAAAAAGTATGTTGTTCATCCTTGGGACTCATTGCCGCAGGAAGTAGCCAATGTCAGTATATTTAGAAGGTGTTCTGTATGCATCCCCCTGTGCTTTGTAGGCAGAGAAGAGTTGGGTGTTGTTACGTGAGTTGTCAATGCAAAATAAAGACTTTCCTTCCTAAACCACTAAACTATATTTGTGTCACAGCCACCTAAATTTAAGAGACTTACAAAATCAAAAATGAAAAAAGAATGTGATACTAATAAAGATTTTGCCACTGCAGTTTTCTTGTTAGGTGCTTAAAACCTGTTTTAATTCTTCGTTACTTCTAGGCAAAATGGGTAAAAGTCTAATTTTCTTTTCCTTCAATCTGACTGAGGATTTTTGGGGTGGGGGTGGAGGAGAGTAGCGAGGAGGAAGAATTTACAGCCAGAGGGAAAATTCCTTGTAACATGTGACTCAAGTGGAAGAACAAAGGAATCATAGTTGCAAGTAATCTAGTATTTAGCTCAATTAAAATCTTTACTTTTTATATTCTTCTCTTGCCTCAGTGAGATTGTCTTCACACACACGCAGTGTACAGGTAGCTTGAAAGGCAGTTGCATGATCTTGTGCAGTGCTGCATGCTGAGACAACTGCATCAATGTTTCGGTCTAGCAATAAATGTTTTCTGCCTTCAAGCTGAAGCTTATTTAGCTTGGCTTATCTGGTGCTGCTGTAGCAACCATCAGTCTCCAGGCAACTGAGGCACATTGACCTCTTCGTTGAACTGAGTGTAGCACTACTTCAATTTAGCTGCCTGAGACAATAGTAATGGTGTTGAATGTGAAAAATGTGAAATTTTCTAGTCTGTATGCAATGGAAAGATTAAATAAAATTTCAGATGAGACCAAATGTTTAGTTTTGACTTGAAAAAGATTTCAAGTTTGTGTAGTGTATCCTTTGTTCCTTCCAAGCTGCAAAGTTCATTGTTGAGGCAGTCCTTACGTGCCTTCTATAGTGTTGAGTATCCTGCAAGCATTTTTACACAGCAGGAATTCTGCTACCATAGGTGTTTGTTTCATCACTTAAATAGCAAAGGCTGTTGAGGTTTATTTAGAAGTTTTACATGTCAATATGTGTTAATAAATGACTGATTCACTATTTCTATTTTTGAAATTATAGATGGTCTTGAAAGTGATTACTTTTCTCTTAGATTTATTATTTGCCATACTAAACAGGGTTTCTTTGGAATACTCATGAAGAAAACAGATTGCTAAATTGGTATACTGGGTCTGTTTCCTAATCAAGTCGTTCTTTCTGCTAGTCAATATGAAAGTGAAATTGTGATTCCTGATGCGTAGGTTCACATTCTTAAGGAAAACAAATTCGTAGGCAGGATATTGCTTCCACTGTCTATGTAGAACGCATACAGGTTAAGTGCTATGAAGGCAGAGGTAGATGGAAAGGATGGAGGAACAAACTTGAGGTAAGAGGGATTTGTGTTGAAATGGCAGCTCTGCTGGCATTTATGTTTTTGGGGGAGGTGGAGGAATCCCAGTCTTATCTCTGTAAATCCACCTTTTTTTTTTTTTTTTAAAAAAAAAAAGAAGGGTGGGGGGAGGAAAGAGGGGAAAAAAGAAAAAAAGTTTTGAGCTTAATAAGATAGCATTCTAATAAGTTTGTGTACAGGCCCATTTACTTTTAATGTCTAATTGATAAATATCAGTTGGCTAAAATTATACAGAATATCCAGCTTAGTTAATGTGAAAGAGACCAGTAAACTGGTTGTACGGTTGAAGTTGTAGCTTTTTCACATTATTGGAATATAGACCTTCTACCCATGCGGTTTTTAATGACTTGGTGTGTCCTTGTTGTACAGTGGGCAGAGGTATAAATTAGTTTCTGTAGGTGTGCCATTAATTTTTCATTTTGCCTTTCAAATCCCACTGAGTTTCCCAGTTGAATTCATTCATGCCTTTCTTGGAAAATATTTGAGTGTTGTTTGAAGGTTAGATGGTTGCATTTAATTGAAGGATTTATTCGTACTTTTAATCAAAACTGTTGATTCTCAAAGACAGTGTTCGATTATTGTTTATAAGCACGAGTCTTCATGACATCTAGTTTAATGCCAGTAGCATAAAAAGTACTAATGATGTGAGTAATGTATACATAGGATGATTTTATAACCCACGTATACAGTTTTCCTAACAGATTTTAATTATAGTAATTTGTACATTTTTAATGAATGCTTTTTGATTGAAAAGTTGCCTTTTTTCCCCTTAAGATACCACAAAACCATTCTCTGATGTCATTTAGCTTTTCCAGGATCCTATTCATACTTTTTAGCTAATTCTTTATTTCAGTGAGTTAGCAATTTTTGTGTGTGGGTGCACAGTCCAGTTGATTTCAAAAAACTGCACCCTTATTATCTGTCAAAAACAAAAACCCACCAAACTTTAAGGACTTGTGCTTGATGGTACTGGTGGCAGAATGGGATGGGTTATCTTTTCAATCCCAGTGTTCCTTTTGGGGAATGAATGAGCAAAAGGCTATAGTAGACATCTGAGGTTGACTGATGTTGTTGATGTATTGGTATGTGTGATACCGGATGAGACGAGATTAGCTGCAAAAGATTGTGAGCAGTTCCTGCATCAGTAATGCTGTAGGCTGTATTAATCATGAAGTCAATACGATAGTTTGCTTGAAAGTTAATTCAACCAGTAAATAAGAAAACAAATATGGAAAAAAAAAGATGTAAAGAACATTTTCATTCAGTTAAAATATAAACTGAGCTTACCACATTGCATTTTAAAATGATTTTGTGCTGTGCTACTCATTTTGCAAACTTGTACGATGGTTTTCAGAAGAAAAGTGGAAGCAGAGTACTGTATTCACGATTTTCTTTGTTGTCGTCAATTCCATCTGTATTTCTTGAAATAGAAATCTTTCAGGTATTATTGTTTTCACTGGATTCAAGATCTAGATACTTGTGGTGAAGGCACTGAAGAGTTGAAATGCAGCAAGTGATTTGGCAGAACTCTCTCTTGGGGTTCCTAGAAATTTGGCGTGTCACTGCAGTTAACTGCAGTCTGACAACCCCCACGTAGCTGTGTATTGCCATCCCATACGATGAGCTAACAGAATTCAGAGAAGGCAAATGATTGATGTGTAGCAGTGGCTCCCTCCCCACACCTCTTAAGTGAAGTTAAAGATGGTACTAAAGGTACTGAAAGGATCTGATAGCACATTCTTCCCATTGCATTGAATATCCAAGCAAAGTTACAGGTAGTCTAATTGGCTTAAAAAAAATCTAGAGGTAAAATCACTTTTCTTCATTTGTTCAAGTTAAGCTAGAAAACAAAAAACAAGGTTGCTTTTGCAGCTGTCACTTGATCGGCAAGCTCTTAACACCTTCTCTAGAAAAGCAGTTAATTTGTATTTGTGTATTACTGATTTAACATCATGGACATAACATGAGTAGGCTTGAATATCTAAACTTTTTAATTGCGGTGTAGGTTTTAATTTTGATGTTATTTCTGAGAGTACATTTTTTAGATAAATGTTAGTTGCCATGGACTAAAATACATCATTTTAAGATAGCTTTTTGATAAAGTATGCTGATGTTAGTGTTTGGTCAGGAGTTGAATTTCCTTCCATATCTCAAGACACTGAGAAATTGCGTGGAATTGCTTTAGTAACATCTTCTCAGAAGTGTAGCAGAATATTTTTAGCTTAAAAAATTCATTTGCTTTTTTTTTCTCATTTTTTTAAAATACTGTTTTTAGTAGTTTCCTATGTCGTTTTCAAAAGTTTTCTTGGTTTTGGCAATATATAGGGCTTTGTTCATGTTACTGGAACTGAGGGCTATTTTGTGCCATCATAGCATCGTTCTGTGGTGAAAAAAAAGTAGTATGGATGGGTAAATATTAGGAACACGAGCACATTAATCTGGTCATCGAACTTAAAGAGATATAGACAACACAAGAGCAATGACATATTTTTATTTTAAATGAGAAATTAAAATATCTCAGTTATTCTTGACAACTTGTATTGGCTGAAGCAGGTAATTAAATGATGTCACTAATTTTAAAGCATCATCACAATATGACACAAAGCTACAATACGGCAGTGACCATTTTTAAAAAGCAGAAGGGAAAAGGTATGTTGATTGGTTATAAACTGATTAAGAAGCTGTCTTGGAATTGGTTGTTCAGGCCATCCTTGTTGTCCTATCGTGAAAGGAGGAGAGTTCAGTAATGGTTTAACTACAATTAAATCCCTCCCCTTTCTTTATGGAAACTCAACTGTAGGCATTTCAGCATTAGCCTAAACAATGGTTTTGAATATGTTAAGCCCCTAACAATTAGGGAGCAGTTTGGGGCATTGAATAATGTGGAATGATGCAATTGAACCTGACAGCTTCAACAGTCAGCCTACTCATGGGACCTGAAAGTTGTTCACACTTGGTTTCATCTCTCATCACACGCTGAGTATTAAAACCTTACTGGTGTAGAGCCGAGACAGAAATGAGGCCTGTTATCAGAAAATATTTCAGAGCATAAAACTTGAAAGGAACAGGGGAATTGGCTTGCTCAGAGATTCTCAAATTTTTGAGACCTGATGCAGTTGTATGCAACTACGCATTGTCGCATTTCTCTCTCTCTTTTTTTTTTTTTCTTAAAGAACATTTAACTTTTGAAATTTTGGAGTCATGTAAGCAAAATACAAAACAGTTCTAAATGTTTGACAGGATATTTGTATTTAGCAAAGTTTAGTTAACTTGCAAACGTAATTCTTTAATTAGAGGAATACCTCTAATACTTCCCTACGCTGGAGGAAGTGTTTCTAAGCATCAATCAAGTATCAGTCATCTGCTCTTATTGGAATGGGGCATTCTGTGAATTACAGTATATCTTCTTTCTGTGCTGCTCTGCTGCTTATTGCTTTACTGATTTATTGAACGTGCTATAAATGAAAGTAGTGTATTATATACCTCTAGATGGGCTTAAATCCTTCTGCTAAAACCTTCATAAGGAAAATTTGCAGCCTTTTCAAAATAAATGCTTAGCGGTCTCTTTATTAGTTCGTACATTTTGATCGTGTGTTGTGTTGACTGAATCAGTTGAAACAAAGAATGCTATGGCTTTAGAAGTTCTGGATTTTAGAGCATGTTTCAGTCCTGTGATCTTAATGTGTATTGACAGGATGATTGCGCATTTTTAATAAATGCTTGCTACAGCTTGTTTCAGCTGTGAGTGAAACACGAAGCTCCTATTTCACCTTTAAATAATGTAGTACTCCTCCACTTCCTCTACTTTCCTGTCAGATGAAGTCGTCACATACATAATAAAGCTTCACAAATCGTTATTCTTGTCATTTTACGTTGCCATTTAAAGAAACATTAAAAATTTTTTTTTTAGTTTACCTCCAGCTTCTTGAATGTTTTTGGTAATGTGACTTTTCCTTTGAAGAGTTGCATAGGAAATATGATGTCACTGGAACTTTTGTAGTTCTGACTTGTTGTAGGACACCTTTACTATTAATTTAAAGGTATAAACAGGGGTTAAGTTTAGGTTGAACTACCAATTGTGAAAAAATCAACTTGGATATTGTTTAAATCATGCTAAGTCTTTTGATCTGCTGTATCAGCTCACTTGGCAAACATCGTTTAATTCCTTTGATGTCTTCTGTTTTGTGATGTGATGGTTACTCAACAGACTTTAGCAGTGCCTTTCAAGATACGTGGATACTTTTTAGAATGTTCTTAAAGCTTTTTGGGCAAGTTTCTGTCAAATAAACATTTATTCTCCATGCTGATTATAGCTGCCCTGCCATTATAAATATACCAATTTATAATGGCAGGGCAGCTATAGTTGCTATCATACAGTGTTAAGCAGTCTGATAGTGAATTACACAGAGTGAGGGTAAATGCTGCTGCTTCTGTGTAAATTCTTACTGGAATTAAGAAAAATCTTTTATGGAAATATCCTAATGCTGAGCACAAATGACATATTTGTAGTATAAAAACTAACAGGCAATATTAGAACTTGTAATCTCAACCCATTTATTTACACGAAGAAGAGTACACAGATTTTTAATTTGCTAGTCTTGTCTCTTAGATATGGAAACTAGGAATGGTTATATCTTAGAATGTGCTGTTCTGTAAAGTTTCCTCAGTGAAAGAATTGTTTTTTCCTTTTTTGAGAGGAAAGCAGTGGAAATTTGCTGATGAATGGTAGTAGTCAATTTGGACTCCCGCTATAGGAATTTGTTAAGGGAAATAGCAGGAGTTGTGCACTATTGCTTTCTTCAGCAGTAAGTGTCACAGAACCACCATGTACTGTATTTCTGGAAGATGTTATATCAGTAGGTGGAAGCGCCTGCTTTACTTTAAGACTTAGCACTAATTCAGATTAATTCTACTGGGGACACGCAGTTGTGCAAATAAAGAAATAAAAGCCAGATTTGAAGTGAAACTGCAATTCTGTGTCTAGCTGTTTTGCACATACCTTTAAAATATGAAGTGAAAAAACCCTCATCATTGTAAGTAATTACTTGTGGCTTTTTCTAACTTTGTGACAGTAGAAGAATGCAAGTATCAGGCACAATTTCTCACCAGTATATAGTAAATAAAGCATCATTGAAAACAGTTGTGTGAATTCATAAAAGTCCATTCATCAAGTTTAATATGTTGGCTGAAAGCCAAAACTTAATGGTAGTGTGTGATTCTTTCCAGAGACATAGTTTATACTCTGTAATATTTTGCTGTAATAACCAGTATGTTTCCCTCGTCTCTTGTGTGCAGTTATACATGTCAAAATGTCCCACAAATTGAGTTCCTTACTGATCACCTTTTTTTTTTTTTTTTTTTTCATTTTCTGAAAAAAGTTTCCTTTGTAAAGGTCGTTTACATTTTCTTAAAAGGTTCATTCTAAAACTTGTGATCGCACACGTCGTGTATCTGTGATTTTGTTCGCCTCTGAATATTGCAACCTTTTGTTTGTTCGGAAGCAATCCTTTTGTCAGGTGGGGAAATGCCTTTTTAATAAGCAGCAGCGCCTTTTTTCTTTGATTGGTTGTCTCTGAAACTCAGCATTTGACACAAATCTTTTCTTCGAAAGGGAAAAAGCATAAGCAGCCAAGGAGGAAGGTATTTTTATTGCATTGGATTATGCAAGATTTTGGCCAGCCTCCTTAGCTTCATCTGTTTAAGGGTTCATTTTCGCTTGTTTGGCACAAGTCCCAGCAGAGACCTTCAGAATTGTGGTTAGCAACATGAATGAACACAAACTTTGGGAGCTCTTCAATAAGTAGAGCTGGCCAACTGCCAAAAATACAGTTCCTTATATGGGGTCAGGGCAAAGCTGTGATTCGTTGAGCCCCCTATTGTATAGAAAACATACTTGTAATGGCTGTTTGCGTTCTTTAAAATAAAAACAAAACAAAACAAAAAAACACCAGGCTTCCAAGTCTATCAGAATAGGAAGTAACAAAATAGTGTGCAGGTTTTACTAATGACGGAGCAGAGCAAAGGAAATATGGCTCTCTGTAGTTAAACTATAGAGCTGAAAGTTGGACCTTTTGACCTCCACAGCCGGCTTGTGATGTAAGGAACCCAAGCATTTGTGAGACATCTGTTGTCTACCTGCCCTTATTTTGTAAATGGTTTAATAAGATTAAATAATTAGGAGGATAACCACATGGTCGCCATGCTACTAAGTCCTAGCGTTGAGTGCATACTTTGGGACTGCACGGTCTCTCCGTCCACTTCCGTGTCAGTTGTTTTAAAATGCAGTTTAGGTATTTTCAATATTTGCTACGGTACATTTTTATTAGAGGTTTTTTATTAACGTATCTGTAAAGAGTATACTGAGCATACTTCAATACTTGGTGTATTTTAAAAGTACTGCAATTCTGTTTCTGTACTCATGAGTGGAAAATAATTTTCCTGTTAAATACACTCATCTTTTTAAAAAAATTCAACTTAAAGAAAGCCAGAAACAACAAAGCAAATTATTGTGCATTAGGAAGACTTCTTTCAAATACATTTAGTATTTCTCCTCATTTTTAAAAAAGGATTCAAGTTTTATTTGGTTTCTTGCAGGCAAACACCCTACCTGGATCTTCTCTCAGTCTGCCTCCATCCCATATGTATGGCAATAGGCTGAATCCAAATTCAGCAATGGCAGCACTTATAGCTCAGTCTGAGAACAGCCAAGCAGGTAAGCTTCCTGGTGGTGGTGAAAACACTCTGACACTTTACAAACTTAAGAAACTTAAGTGTTTGTAAGAAGATTGTAAGATTTTATTTTTGAACTCCGCTCAGCATTTGGTTATTAAGCATCTGTTTGAAGTTGTTAGGTGTTGCAAGTAAATTCTTGGTAGCTCAGAACAGCTTTTTTTTTTTTTTTTTTTTTTTTTTAACTTTCTGAAATGTAAATGTTTAAGCAGAGCCATCAGCAGGCAGGAATGCAACAATGTCTCCTGTGACTTCGGTGATTGATGTGTTCAGTTCTTAGCTCTTTGCAATGAGAGCAACACAGCTCTGGGTTTTGTCGTGAATAGTTTAAACCTCTATTTGCATAATTCATGAAATTGCATTACATACAACTTCGTGTGAAAGAGATCCCGTTAGAGAACTTCTGCAGCATTCAGTAATCTTGTGAATATTTACCAATTGACATTTTTGCAACATTCGGGCTCCTCTCCGGTTTTAATGAGCCACTGGATTTGCTTTGTTTCATTCCGTCCTAGGGATTTGTTGACATGTCGTAGTAGTCATGCCTGTTTGGGGGAAGGGAATGAGTTTAGCAGTTTACCAAGAATGGATCAGTCATGTCTTTGCCCTCCGAGAGGTCGGGGGTCACTTGACTCAGAATAGGGGGAGGGCAACCTTGAAGGGGGCAGATAGGGTTATTTTATTGAGAGGCCATAGGGAAAATAACCCTTTTGAGTCCTTCCAAGCAAAACGTTTTCGTATATTTAATGAGGCCTTTTTTGTTTGTTTTACTACGTTTTTAGCAAGAGACTTTCCTGTGCTTCAGCTTATAAATAGGAATATGTGAATTACACACTTTCATAAAGTTTTCAGTAGATTTGTGGAGTAGCACGTGCTTGTTAGATGGTAGTGGTAAGTTTAGCACGTTTCCTATTTTACGAGTTGTTTTGGGATGCAAAGTGTTAAAAAAAATACAGAGCATCAGGATTTGCTGTGATAAGCATACAGATTAGCTGTCCACAGCTGTGATTCATTACTTTCACCGTAGAAATTAAAAGTGGCTGAGGGGAGGGTACTGCAAATGCAAACCACGCTTCTGTGCTGTAAAACTGAAAGGAATGAAAGAAGTGAACATAATCCATGGCCTGGTACAGCCTCAGAAATGTGTAAGGACAACACCTTACATGCTACAGTTCAGCAATCTTAAACTGGTTACAGCTTCGCTCTTCAGTAGAAACTGCGGATAGAAGTTAAGATTTAAGATATTTTTAAGATATCTACATCAGCTTTAAAACTCTTATCTAAGAAGAGTCGATTTATCAGCTGTGAAATATTTACACTGCAGATCAAGATGTGGGAGATAACAGCCGCAGCCTTGCTGGCAGAGGAGGCTCGCCCAGAGGAAGTCTCTCGCCACGGTAAGCGGCATTTACTTTGCAGAGTGCAGGCTGAGGAAATGCTGTAAGGTCTGGAAACCTCACTGCCTTTTTGCTTGTGATATGTAAGTTTTAAAAGCCTGTGTGTATAAATATAGTAGAAGTGTACATTAAAAAAAGCTAATGTGTACAAATAGCTAAAAATGGTCTGTAATTTACTTATATATCAGCGAAATTAGGTTTATGAATGAAGGACTTACGAAATGGAGACTTGCTTTAAAGGGGTTTATTTATCGTTTAAGGCATGCGTACTAATTACCTGCTTAGTTTTGTTACCATCATCATATTTTTATTCATACTGCAAAGGGCCCCAAACCCCACAGACTCAGAGATGACAAAGAGCATGGTTAGAAGGCTTGGAGAAATTAACTGTTGGGCCAGATTCTGAATCAAATTCCCCCCAGCACTACAAATATGCAGTAATGCTCTGTCGGGGGAGAGTGCCTTTTTTGTTCTGCTGCAGTTCACCTCTGCTACGAAGGGCTGATGTAAGCATTCTGCTGTTGGAATTGTATCAAGTTATTTTGGTTTAAAATGTTGACTTAAATTTCAAAATTGTGTTTTTAATAACATCAGTGACACTTTCGATTTTTTTCTTAATTAAGTCTTTTTGTTGTTCAAAGGGCTTTGTTTTCCATTCTGGATCCTGTATCGATTACTTGATATAGCCATATTATTGGATTATTATTATTATTTTTTTGACCGAGGGACTGAGCATAGGAATTTTATCTTGGAAAAAATGTTAGAATAGCTAAAAAATGGTAGTTACAAAGATACAGCATTATAACAATTTTGTTAAGGCGTGTGTTTACTATAGTAATTTATTATAAATACCACCAAATTAGGTAACTTAATGTACATGTCTTTTTGTTGATCTTCAGTTATTTTCCTTAATTAATCAAAAGACTTCTTGTTGCATAGGGTGAGAATATCCATTATAATAATTAACTAGTATCACTTATTTGTGAACTGGCTTTTAAATTTTCTAATACGTGTTACTTCGAAGACAATAAAAAGAAAATTTATGAATTAGATTAGACTCTGTTCTCTTACAGATACGTATATTTATATTACCATATAAATATTTACATAAATAAGGACCATGCCTATATATCTCCTTAGAAGTAAGTTAGAGAGATTTTTCGCGAAGGGAAATGCGCAGCAATTAGGGAATTCCTGAATGTCGACATTATGTAATCATTAATGCACATGCGATAGTTTAGTACTTGCTTCGTTTTGCAAAGGCCTGGTCATCCTATGGGCTGAGCTGTGTTCGGGCTGCCTCTAGATAGATTATTTCGGAAACCAAACTTCTTAAACATGTTTTTAACATGTATTCAAAGCACTTTAATTGAGTGTACGCTCAGTATATGTATGTGTAGTCCCGTACTTACTACATGATCAGATTTCAGCTGATTTTCATGAGAATGGCAAAGGAGTACTGCTTCATTCAAAAGCCGTTTCGGTCCCAAATTCCAGATCTTCCTTCAATAAGTGCAAAAAAATCACTTTTGTAATTCTGAAATGGAAAGATTGAAAAAAACAGCTTGAAATATGTAGCTTAAAAAAGAAGTTCAGTAGCCAGCACCTTTCAGTGCTGCTCTGCAATGCATTTCTGGCTGTGTAGTATGTCCAGTGTTTAACGATCTGGTGCTGTTGCAAACTGTGCAGATACTTCTGAGATGTTTAAGTAATTCCCCACTGTCCTGAGCTAAATAAACAAATCTGGTTACTTAAAATGTGATTTATAAAGCGGGGGGGGGGGGGGGGGGGAACTGACTTCAAAAACCTGCTGTTTAAATCCTTTTAATGTTACCCACATTATGTATTACAATGATTTTTTTTTTTTCTGTCAGTTCTGACTCTTCCCTTTGAAGCTTATGAAAATCACACGCTTTTGGAAAAGAATCATAATTTTTAAACAGTTGTTTAAAATAAAAGTATTTGCAGAAATTGTTGTTTGCTGTTGATGACAGCACATTGCAGCTCACTGGGAAGATGCACGGGATGCATGAGCTGTACAGTCCTTTCAGAAAGGACCCTTCACGTCGTTACGTCTTCGTTACCCCACTGTAATCACTGATTGATATTTAAGCTTTCACATTTAAAATTATGGTATCTGTAGTGTATGAAATATATGTTACATATAAGTGTACTTGGTGTGGGGGAGCTGTTTCCATTTTGCAAAGGAATAGCTGCTTTTCCCAAGGTAGCACTTAAACTTTTTTTACCTGACACTTAACCTTAGATTTAAAAATGTGCTTTGCAATATCTACATTGGCATACGTTTGTATGTCTAACTGCAGTTCAGTTGTATTACTTACAATTAATACTGTAAGAGTACGAACAAGTACACTACAAACAAATCAGTTGTGAAAGTAAGCAAGATGTGAAAATGAAACCAAGAAGGGATTGCCATCTCAGTGACAGCATCAAAGCAGCACGTACAGCATGCTTACAGTCCTGTAGGAAACTGTGATCAAATACTATCTGGAATTAGGATTCAAATCTAGCACACAGAGACTGTACCATACCAAAGGGATGAAGTAGGAGATCATCTGGAAGAGGATGGGTTGGCTCGTGTTGAGGTAGAGAAATCTAGATGTATGTTTCTTTCCATCTCTGCGGGTTTCCAGGGAAGGATTGCAGGACTGTGTACTTGTGTGTTGCTTTATTTCTGCTCTGATGAAGTTGACGGGAAGCTGTCCTAAGCCCAGCAAGCCTTTTGTTGTTCATCTACAATTCAAATGGAGTAATCTGTTAGGAGAGTGTTACGTGCTTTTAAAATGCATTGGGAAGTGTTTGGGGTGCCTGTGCGTGTTTTTTGTTTGTTTGTTTGATGTAAATGAGCTGTGTGTAGAGTGCAGTGCATCTGTTTAGAATGTTTCTGCTGAAACCTTTATTACTTCAGCACCTCTTGCAAACATCTCGTTTTAAGGCTGGTTGTTTTTTTCTTCGTCTCTGTGCTGAACTGTTGACCGCTCTTGGGTTGTCATCCCTTGTCAAAAAGCACTACCTGGGTTACCCATTCACTAGACTTCTTTTAATGAGTGCTATTCTTTCATCCTGTATGCAAAAGAGGAATTGTTTATAAATACCTACAGAGCTCTTAAGTCACCTACTTAAAACCTTTTCTCATAAAAATCACTTTGCTCCGCTGCCTACAAAATGCTTGCCAGTCATTAGGTAGCTAATGTGCTGTGACCACTGCTTATTGCACTGGTCATAATTAACACACCGATTTCCTGAGCTCCTTATGTTGTCCTGTACTGGCACTATGGTGGTCTCGTTGGAAAGTTTGTATCGTGTAGAGCAGTACAGCTGTGATCCTGTGATGGGGCCAGTATTTATTGATACAGCTAATATAATACATACATATATATAAAACAGCCTGAATCTCGGCTCACTCCAGTTGTTTTAAAAACAAACAAACCAAGTAACTTTTGGTGCTGGCCCTGTGTGAGAAATGGAGCTACGTGTACACGAGGCCAGAATTCTGAGAAATACACTGCGCATCTGGTTTTGCTCACAGGTTAGAGTTTGCCCCATCCAATGAAAAAGGAGCCTGCTTGTAGGTCCTGAGGGCTCCCCAGCTTTAATAGTGGCTGTATGCTGAATATTTCATTTTCTCCTGAACGAGAAAAGACATGTGGCAAAGGGATTATTCCTTAAAATATGTGTGATTGTGAGTGGGGGGGGGGGAGAAGTACATTAAGTGTGCACAGGACAGGCAGGAGGCAACTTTAACTTCCATTGTGCTCTTTGTGAAATAATGTTTTCATGTAAAAAACAAATTTTAAAAAATTGTGTTTTTACATGATTCTGTTTAGAACAAATTAGGCAGTGGAATTATACATGACCTTTCCATGTATAAGTGCTATTACTGTGCTGATTTTAATAAATGCTTTTTATTTTCCCAATTTTCTCTAAAGGTTTGAATTTTTCTTTAAATCCAGGTGATCTATATAGCCCCGTGTAATGGTTTCCTGCAGGGAAGTGTGTGTTGTGTAATTTAATACAATGTTGTTTGTCACTTAGATGCTACATTAGTCTCTATGCAAGAAGTAGTTACGTGTTTTCCCAGTAGAAATTCTCCTGCTGTGAAATATTACATTTTTTTTTATGAAACTGTTGGCAGTGAGAAGCAGGAGTTCGTAGTGATGTGATGAATTAGCTTAGTCTTGGAAGTGTAAGGTACGTAGGTGCTAAGGGCTGTTACAAGGTAAAAAACTTCAACAAGCTTTTGCTAATATGTTTCCTTAAATCACTTTCTTTAAATAATAAATTGCAATATTTTCAACAGATCCCCTGTAAGCAGCTTGCAGGTCCGCTACGATCAATCAGGAAACAGTTGTGGGGACAATTTGCCCCCGGTAGCAGCCAGCATAGAACAGCTTCTGGAGAGGCAGTGGAGCGAAGGACAACAGTTCTTACTGGAGCAAGGCACTCCCAGTGACAGTAAGTACACCTGCCCTGTTACCTGTGTTATCCATAACTGCCACTCAGTCACTGTCCAAGCATTTTATAAACACTTATTTTCTGTTAGGAACGGAAATATAAAGGCAGTGTTGAATTACAGCATCGGTGTTAGCGTGAGAGTGGATTATAAGAGAGTTCTGTCTCTACGTTTTTACAAATGGGGAAATTGTGTCAGGCCAGAGGAAGTGCCATGCAGATCCAGCTAGTCTGCTAGGCTGCAGAGTTTGAAAACATCCTGCGCTCGTAGATCCACTGCTGCAAACGTGCACAGCCCTTACAAACTGTGGATTAGTAAAGCACAGTTTGCTTCATATTATATGATCTACATTGGTAATTTTTTATTACTAGATTTAAGAAACTGCCATTTCTGTTGCCGTTTTTAAAGAATACATTTATAAATGTTAGGCAGGTGTCCTGCTGCACTTTGTATCTTCGTGTTTTGTGTCTCTCAGGAAGTTCTCCAAGTAAGCAAATCGTTTCTTCCAGTTACATTTAATAGGTTGGAATAGTCTCTGAGTGAATATGCGAAGTGCAGAAGGGATGAGGAGATCACTTGGATCTCTATATTCCAGCAACTATCAGTGTCTAAGGCAATGATTGAATACATTAAAAAAATGAATTCCTGTTTGGTTTTTTTTTTTTGTGTTATATTTTATTGAACGTGTTATTCTTCTTATTGGTAGTGTGAAGTGGTATCTAGTTGGTATTTTTATGAATGGTATCCTGACAAAAATGCTAATTGTGAGGAAATTCATGCAGGGATAATCCTTTAAACATGATAGCTGGAGGACAGGTTTAGCTAAGTCTTATTGCATCTCATTTGGGCTCACTGAGGGTTCCTTTGTATGTTCTTGAAGAGGAGGGATAAAAGCTAAATCCTTGGGAAATGACCAGATGTGCCTATACCAGTAGACTTATGTCTGTAGTAGGCCCAGAGGTCATGTTAAACAAATACAATTTAGAATTAAAAAAAAAAATAAATGGCTATCCTTGTGCCTTTACAGTCATACTCTAATGCTAGTTGGGAAATACACGTTCTGAAACAAAATCAGAGTTTGAGGAAAGTGAGCTTGCTAAAAAAATCATGTTAGTACAGAAGATGATGCCCTTTATCG